>NC_057691.1:3915742-4105497 GCF_014466175.1 Vespula pensylvanica | reverse complement strand
CTCTCTCTCTCTCTCTCTCTCTTTTTCTTTCTCTTTTCTTCTCTCTTTCTCTCCCTACGGAACGAAGTTTTCCAGGGAAGTAAAGTCATTTCGCTCTGGCAATCTAAGTTAAGTGACTTTCGAGTGGCTCGGCGACGAAACTCGGCTCCGCTTCGGTCCTCCGCTTCGATCCTCTTCCTCGTCGTCCTTGTAGTTGTCGTCCTAACGCCAGTAACCCTTTATCTTTCTATACACCATTCTCTATTTTCAACGATAAAATCCAAAATGCAAGAGTATTACGCGATCCATTAGGCGCCTTCGAGTTTTCTCGCATAGAAGGAAACCGAGGCTTTCGGACTATTCTTTCTATCTCGATGCACCACCTGTCCTCTCGTAGCACTTTAAAGATTAAATGTCCTATGCTTCTCTATCCTACGTACAATTTTTTTCCCTCTTCTTTTTCTTCTTTTTCGCATTTTTTATTTGTTTGTTTGTTTATTTGCTTTTTTGTTTTTGTTTTTCGAAAATTTGCAAAAGTAGATAAATAGATAGATAGAAGTAAATAATTTATCGGCTCCTGGCAAGAAGCCATGGGACAAACGTAAAAATATACGTATATACGTATAGAGAACATCGATTCTCTATATCCGAAAACTGATCGAATCTACATAAATCGACAAAAAGATAAGTAATATAAAAAAAACAAGATAAAAGAGAAATAAATTTTACAACAATTAATATCGTAGTATCATTTCTTTTTCCTTTTTTTGTATTTTAATTAAACGAAAATTATATTCGATATTTAACATGAAAATAAATGAGACGTTCGAGCAACGTAATAAGATATTCTCTAGCAACAACATTAACGCGTTCGCGATCTAATCGTAAATTTAAACACGTCCGCCATGTAGATTAAAGTATGCGAAAAAATGAGGAGAGACGGACGATAATACATAGAACGCTTGGAATGCTCGAGATTGGCTCGATTTTCGAGAAATCACGAGCGTCCAGTCGCTCGTAAATACATCAACGTCTCTCTTTCTCTCTCTCTCTCTCATTTTCTCTCTCTCCTCTCTTTTTCTCATCCCCTTTTCAACCCTTACCCCTTTTTACCAACGGAGAAGGAAAAAGCTGAAATGTCCCACTCGCTACACGCTCTGTGTATATACATACACGAACGGGTGCGGCTATATGAATCATGGGGGTTTGTAAAGTGATATCGAATGGTATACAGAGTGTTCACGCGCGCTAGGAAGTTCACCATGTGTGTGTTGTGTATATATATATATGTACATACATGTGTTTTATATATATGTATATATATATATGTATATATATATATATATATATATATATATATATAGGGTATATAGGTGACACGACCATTAAAACGAACGCCTCGTGCCGCAAATTGCTGATTCAATGCTCTCCACGACACTCTATAACGACGAGTGCCAATTTTGTCTTTCTCCACTCTATCCCTCTCTCTCTCTCTCTCTCTCTCTTTAATTCTCATTTACTGTAAACTACTTTTCGCGTCTTTAACTTCTATCTTATCGCATTTCCTGACACCATTTTTGCGGTACCAATGACATTGCATCCAGATTACTACATCGAAATAGATCCGGTTTCAAAAACGCTTCCCTTCAAGTTCCTATTTCCTTTATCTACACTTATTTTCTGTATCTCTTTTTTCTCTCTCTCTCTCTCTCTCTCTCTCTCTCTCTCTCTTTCTTTCTCTTTCTCTCTCTATCTCTTTCTTTCGCGCTTTTCTTCTCGTCTTTTCAAGCATCGGTAGTTTTCAACCTCGCTATTGTAATCTGATCTGTTAACGAGTTCTCCTATAAAGGAATCATTATATCTACTTTCTTTTTTCCCTCCTTTCTCCTTTTATCGAGGCAACGTTAAGATAGGAAACGAAAGAAAAATGAGGAAAAAGATAGCGGAATCCTTTAAATGACGAGCTTTGTTGTGAGAAATACTGAAGGTAGTTTGATAAAACTCGGAAAAAAGAAAAATCATATGATATAATAAATGATGACATTGTCACAGTTGAAGGAACTTACCTAAAAGTTTCATAACTTGCGATTGGCTGATGAAAATATTGAGATATGCCTCGCTGCAACCTATCAGGATCAGGAGAACAAGGAACTTGCATCGTTGGAGATCGCAGGATCCACCCACCCACCACATTGTCTCACATATGGTCACATGCCACACTGTTCGCCAGGGCCACGATGTATCACACCGGTGTATCACCGACGTGTGTTTAAAGCAAACGAGTGATCATAATTTTCTTTTGGATATGAGGAACGTTCGAACGTCTTTCAACGTGATACTTCATAATTATGTCTCGCAAAAACGAAACGATATTCTCTCGAAAAAGGAATAAAAATCTCTCTCCTTAAAAATCTCTCTATCGTTTTCAATTCTTACTCGTTTTCTTTTCTTTCCTTTCGTTCATAAATACTTATGATATAAATGTCCTTTACGAGTGTTTCTGCAACAAGGACGATATAAAGAAAAGGAAAAGTTACGACAGCGATAACAACAACAACAACAACAACAAAAAATAAGACAGTCGTAATAGTTCGAATTTTTGCGACTTAAAAATACGCGTATCGAAAATGAAAGTCACGTGGCAGCGGAGACCGACGAACTAACACGATGCACAGACAAGAGAGAAAAGAGACGAACGTGACGTTGTGAACGTCCGAACGCAACTGGCGAACGGCGCGCACGGTTTTTCGGGGGCGCGACAGGATTCGCGCTTGCGCCTTGCGCAAACAGGATAGACAGGAAAGGAACGTAGAAAGGAATGGAAGAAGAAACAGGATGGACGGGTACTTCGGAAAAAGCGGAAAAACGACTCCAGCGAAAGCAAAGTTCCTCTTTAGATGATTTGTATCCTCGATCGAAAAGGATTAATTATTCTTGCGGACAATTAACGTTTTTCTTGTAACGAGTAGCCACTCGTTCTTTTTCTTTTCTTTTCTTTTCTTTTCTTTCCTTTTCTTTCTTTTTTATTTTTTCATTATTTTTATAATATCCATCCATTCGCACGTTCCTTCGTTCACGAATAAAGAGAAAAGAAAGAAAAAAAATGGTGACTTGACGTCAACGAAAAGTTTCGTTTCAACGAAAGCAGACGCTTTTCAAATCTCCTCTTTCAAGCGCGAAATTCCACACTGACGTGACCCCCCATAGCGCGAAAAAAGTCGGCCCACTAGCCTCCCCTCGGCCCCTCTTATCCTCGTCAGAACGACGCAATATCAGAGACGTCGACGTAAGCTGATCTCGCTTAACGGGAAATTGGGGTGCGAGCTCGAACAAGAAGAAGAAGGAGGAGAAAGAGGGGGAGGAGTAAGAGGAGGAGTAGGAGGACTAGGAGGAGTAAGAGAAGCAGGAGGAGGAGATGGAGGAATAATCTACGAAAGTGGAAGAAACGCATAGGTAGGTATCGGTCTGGAGAAGGAACCTTCTACTCGGAGTCATTTTCCTTCTCCTTCGATTTCCAATTGTATGCGAGTAGTCGTCGTGAAACCATGACCCAACGCGTCTCGCTTCAAAACGGTAGAATTTAATTAAACGGACAGCATTCCGTCGTTACCAACTTCTCGCTCTTTCTCTCACCTTTTAACCTTCCTACTTACACACTATCTCTCTCTCTCTCTCCCTCTGTCTCTCTCTCTCTCTCTCTCTCTCTCTCTCTTCTCTATTACTATCTATCTTTCTTCTTATTATTATCATTGTTAAAATTTATAAATTATATCGTTTTCTTTTATCATCACCCCATATCTTTTTATAAAAATTTGTTTTCTTTTTTTTATATTTTATTTATAATCAATCAATTTTATTTTATTTTAATCTTCTCTCTCTCTCTCTCTCTCTCTCTCTCTCTCTCTCTCTCTCTCTCTCTCTCTCTCTCTCTCTCTCTCTCTCTCTCTCCATCTATCTATCTATCTATCTATCTATCTATCTATCTATCTATCTATTCTTTACTAGTGTGTTAACATTTTTTACTTCATCTCATAATAATTCTTTTCTATTTAAAAATGTACTTATATAGCCTTCATTATCCGAACTAGTAGTACAAAAGATAATGAACTTTTTCTCTTTCGGTTCACAACGTTGATGCCAACCCCCGAACAAGTTGGACGCTTCGTAAAAAACTCATCGTTTTTCACGATTTTATACTCGCGAGCTCGAGCCTGGGGGGGGTGGGAAAAAGAGGTGGGGAGGAGGTCGATCCGTGCACGCCTTTCGGCACATCGAAACGGGACTTTAATTATACTGTGGGATTAATTAACTCCGTTAAATCCAGCGGAACGTATACCCTCCCCTTATTCGTTTTCTCTCTCTCTCTCTCTCTCTCTCTCTCTCTCTCTCTGTTCCTCTCCCTCCCTCTCCCTCTCCCTCTAACTGTTTCTCTCTCTTTCTCTCTCTTTCTCTCTCTAGAGACCTGCCGATGGACCAGCGCGCCGTCATCGGAGGGATCGCCAAATAATTAAAGAGCTTTTTTCTCTTCCTTTCCATCTTCTATCTTTTTTTCAGTTATCCGAAGGGGATGATGGTTCTCTGCCTGATTTCATTTCGTATCTTTGCGATCACGCGCACATTGAAAGCTTTTTAACGACGACAGTAATGCTACTGATGGTTCCATAATTCTTTATTTTTTTCGATCATCCAATATGAAAAATATAAGAAGTTTTATCGAGCTAATTCGATGAATATCGATATCGATGACGACTCGATTTGATATCATCAAATTTGTTTTAAAAGTCGTCGTGAAAATCTATTATCAAAGTCCTCGTTAAAACTTCAAAGATCGTTTATCCTCAAGTTCGTTTCATTTTCTCTTTTTTTTTTTTCTAAGCACCTTTCAATTTAATTTATTTCTTAAAATTGATCGTTAACTTTTATAAATAGTAAAATGTTTAAGAAAATTCGATGAAATATGCGTGCATAAAGTATCATATACAATATGAACAGATACATTCAGATCCATTAAATATTTGTACGATGGAGAGCAGGAGAAAAAAGGGAAAGAAAGAGGAAGGAAAGATAAGGGAAAGAGAAAGCCCTGGAGAAAGTTTACCCTCGCTACTTTGGTCCCATATATTAAGAAAGAAAAAGAAAGATAGATAGAGAAATAGAGAAAGAAAGAGAGAGAGAGAGAGAGAGAGAAAGAAAGAGAGGTCTCTATTAATATTTACATTTATATTTCTTTATTCTCCTCTTTCTTTCTTCTTTCTTTCTTCTCCATAGATCGCAGCTATTGGCGAAGGACCCTTTCTACGTTATAAATCTTTCTAGCCGTTTCTCCTCGAATGATCGTTCCGCCATTATACTTAAATATCCTCCATATAATATCATATAACGAATACAAGCACGATTTTATATTTTCGTTTTTTTTATTTTTTTTTTTTATAATAGTTCCATACCTATCGTAAATTGCAATTAATATTATGCATTTTAATAAAACAATCAACAAGAATTTGAATAATGTAAAGTTATAAATATTCTAGTACGTGTTATCAACGTTATATATTTGTAGTAGTCTACTGGATCATAATACCTCATTCTCACACCATAAGTCAGACTTATACTATTCTTGTTTCGAACAGTTCTCTGAGTATAGAATAGAATAAGCCAGACATATTCTATACCATTTTCATTGTGATAGACTATTATAGTTCCTAGTTTCAATATAACTTTCTGTATTGTTTTATGTTACATATGAAAAAGAAAAGTCATTATCTGTTTAATTAGTTCACATTGTTACAATGATACTTGGAAATAACGTTTCGCAAAATTTTCCATACCTTAACAAATTAATCGGTGCATCTATAATCGATAAAATAAACTCGCACTCATCCTCGTAATCAAGTAATAAATTGACGAATAAATAAAACGCAATCGACGATAGCTAAATAAATCTTTAAAACAAGTAGTAATAACAATAATAACACAATCGAGCATTACGCATAAATATGTATTAATGATTCAATTTATGATAATTACCTTTTAATTATGATCCTTCGAGTTGCTGAAAAATATAAAAATCCAATCGAATCATTATTTTATTTGGAATGGAAAAAAGAGAAAGAAAGAAGAAGAAAAACTGCCAAATGGCAATGAAGAATGATGGTAGTGGTATTTTTAAGAGTGAGCTTTAGAGACAAGGCGCTCATCGAGGCGCGATCTCGATTCCCCTCGAGGGAATCTACGGCACTGCCAAGCCAGCCAGCCAACCAGCCAACCAACCAGCCAGCCAACCAGTTCGTCGTTGGCACCGCAACCGCGGCCACGTCTGCAATGAAAAGCTCCAAGACAATTAACAGTGAATTTATTTAATTAACGATCAGGAGCAACGCGAGACGCTGAAATCGACGCACCAACGACAGGACAACGAACAGAAACCAGGACCGACCAGGCGAGAAAAGCAGACGGCGTGAAACTAACGAGCTCCTCGAGACAGCTACGCTCCAATCAGCCAGATCATTAACTCTGATAATTAATAATCATTGGAAATCGATCGTTGTAATCGCTGGTTAGTCGTCTACGGTTTCTTCTCCTTCTTCTTCTTCTTCTTCTTCTTCCTTTCCTCCTTTTTTCTTCATCTCATTTTTGGTTTTCAATTTTTAATGACTTTTTTTTTTATATAAATACTTTCCTTTCTTTTATAACGATTATACAATTTTTTATATATGCGTATCAATTTTTATAAAGCTTCACGTTTGAGTTCGTTCCATTTTCTCGATATAATATCTTTAGTTCCATCGATGCAATAAAAATCTCCGTCGTCTTCAAGATATTCCCCAAGATGTTTACGTAGAACTTAATGAAGCACCGACTATACCGTGGATACGAACGCTATAATCACGTTTGAGTAAATAATTAAATAACTCTAGACGTATCAATAGCAGCGCTCGATACGAACGTAGCAATCAGCCATCGTTGCTGTGTCACGCAAACCGAACGTCTAAATCATTTAAGATTCTCTATGGCAATTCTCTCTAACTCTCTCGTCGCACTATTATCTGTAACCTCGCAACAAAGATAGAAAGAAAAAATACATACGAGATCTCGTAGAAAATAATTAGACATTAAAATATATTTTAACTAAATATATGTCACTTTTATATTAAAAATAGCTGTGTTTTCATAAATCTCGATCCGTATCTCAGCTAATATAATTTATAGAAAATGTATCTCATTATATAATATGTATATATATACACATATATTATTTATAAATAATTACAAGGTACGCAGGAACGCCAACGTTATATTAATAACTCGTGTGATATTAATAACGTTTCATCGTTAAATTCTCATCCATCAGAAACTCCGTTTACCGTATACCGTCATTATTTACTCGTTGAAAAATAAAGAAATAGGAGCTACTACTATCTTCCTTCTCGTATAACTTTTCAAATGACAATAGACGATTCTCGCGTCGACGAAACGAGAGTCGGGTAAATCGCAGAAAATTTCGGCACAGATGGTCGACGGTGCGAACGAACGCTCCCGTCCAAAGTTTTCGAGTTTTTCCCTGCTACGAGCCAAATCGCTGGGACACCGGTGCTTTTCGATGAGAGAGTAAAAGAGAAAAAGGAAATACATATATACAGATAGAGAGAGAGAGAGAGAGAAAGAACATGCCGAAAATTTCAAACGAGTCCGAGGGGAAAACGGAAGCACGGTGTCACCGGTGTCACCGGTTCCACCGGTTCGATCGATATGCGCAGCACGTCGCACAATCGGACGGAATTCTCTATTAACTTCGAGTCCGGTTGTATATTGTTATTACACGCTAAATAAACTTCATAATAGTACAATATTCTATATAAAGTGTAATGTCTCTTGATTTTATAAGTAAGTAAAATAAATATACTTCTTCGTTTCATCCTTTCCTGACTTTTTCTGTATTAAGAAATAAAGAACAAATGTTATTAAATTTTCTTTTTGCATTGTACTAAGTAGTAAATAGAAAGAAAATTTTTGTTACCTAATTCGGTTTTGTAAAATTACAAGATTTCTTTCATTTTTCATATATATCGAATACATCAAATACATTTTAATTTGTCTCAAATTTATTAAAAAATATTTTTCTTTTGTAATAAAAAAAAGCAGAAAGACAAAATCCTTACGTTATATCTAACAATATAACAAAATAGTATGAATAATGAATGATCATTCCCATTTGATTGTTATTCCATTAAGAAAATATGAAAGGAAAGAAATGATGAATAAAAAGGGTAAATTGAATTGGAATTGAACAGGTTCTCAATCCATATAGAAATGAAATATTCTCTACGATTTAAAATGATTCGATTTATTTTCAGTGAAAGGACGATCGTCCAAAGCATTGAGGTACGATCGTTTTGTCGAGCAAACGCGTTTGTCGATCGGCCAAGCGCGCATAATTTCGTAGCTCGTTATCGCGATTACAATCGTATTTCACTGGCCACTTGCAAAATCGTTCGCAACGTAATCGCGATGAAACACCTATGGGTGTTTGCTGTAGAACCACCATCGTACACGACCTTCTGCTCGTCCCTTCAATTTCGAGTCGCGAGGTGAGCCGGAAATATTATGGAAATTGCTATCGCTTGAAAGGATGAAACGAGTGAGAGAGAGAGAGAGAGAGAGAGAAAAAGAGAGAGAGAGAGAGAGACAGAAAGAGAGAAGATACGACGTAGAGATTCGTAAATCGAACACATTAAAAGTCCATTATCGATGGTCCCAAAGAGCGAAAGAAAGAGAGAGAGAGAGAGAGAGAGGGGAGAAAAAAGAAAAAAAAAAGAGAAAGAATTGAGTACTTCGTTTGACCCTCGACAACGTATCTCTGGAGACGTTCCGTCCCTTACTATACCGATATCATCTCTATTTTAAAAAAGATTCTCTCTCCGATGCTACCGTTCGTTTTCTCATAAACTAGATAGAACTGGAGAAAAATATCGATATGTCCATAATTATCGATTGAACATCAAATATCCATAAATCATAGTTGAATGATATCAGTATTGATATATATCGTATAACAGAGATATACTATGTATTCATTGCATACTGCAATAACACAGTATATTCTTAAAAAATATAGAAAAACGCATGGTCGATGATTTGAAAAAACAAAAAGACAAAAAAGGAAAAAAAATATAGTTTAAAAGGAATTAATAAGATACGTGATAAACGTATCGTGATTATATACATCGTGAGACATATAAGATGATCTTTCGAACGAAAAGAAGTCACATTTGCCGTTACCGATAATTTCCTTCGAAAACTAGAGAAACCCCACCGTTCGTAATTCTCCGTTCCTCCGGGCAAAGGCAAAGAAAGATTCTCCGCTCTTACGATTTCAAGGCGTCCTTTACACTCGGAGACTATTCGATCAACGCAGCAGCACTTTCGAGAATTAAAGTCGTCGACGTCGCGGCTCTTTTCAAAGTGCATCCACGTCGGACGTTATTCGATTAAACGATGTTCGCCTCGCGTTTCACCCTCTACCACCACCACCATCACCATCACGACCATCGCCATCTCATAGAAAATGAAAGAAACGCATTCATTAACCCCATTAACCGAACGTATGGCTCGTAGAAAGCTGTTTACTATAGGCAGCGAGGGTCGCGACGGGGTACTCTTCGATTGGAATGCTGCCTGTTAAAGATAAGGGTCGCGACCCCTCGTCAGGAAGGATCGTACAATATGCTAGACACCGCACTGTCACGTACCGGGTGTGCACGCTTCTACAAAAGCCGATCTACCAAAGGACGATTTGAATTCGATTATACGATAAATTTCTTCAACTGGAAGATCCTCGATGGACTTACTTTTGTTATGTAATATACTCTATATCTATAGGGTGTTCCAAGAACTTCAAGAAATATATCATTTGTCAATTGGACTACAAGGATCAATTCGATGTTTTTAATTTTCTATTTCGAAACGAAAGTGTGTTAATTATTTTAGTTTTATTTCGCATGTGAATATAAATATTTGGTCTACGTTAACAAAACGTGTTTTATTACTTTCGAAAAATATTATTACGTTTCTATGTTTTTGAAATTCAAACTTCTTGAAGATAAAACGATCTAAAATCCTTTTTCACAAATTCGAAATAATAGATTAGAATGAAACTTTACGAGATTACGAAAGAAATTTATCCCACGACATGTATCTTGTTTGCGAAACTTAACCAATCCCTTATCCGTTGCTCCTGATCATCCCGCGTTAGATCAACTGCTTAACTACAAACTATTCCAACGGAGGACTCGAAATAGGACTCAACGCGTCGAAACGAATTTAACGGACTTATGCTCGCTCGAATAGAACTCCAACTCGGATTTGCTTTACAAGCTACGATGTTTCATTAAATTCGAAAAAAAAAGAAACAAAAAAGAAACTTCGAAATCCTTCAATTTTTAAATTAAATTCTGGAATCTATCTAACGCCTTTAAATTTCCATGCTGATCTATGTCGAAGTAATAGAATTTATTTAAAAAAGAAATTGTCGAGGGTAAGTACATCGATAGAAATGCAATAATGTTTGAGTATGCGTGATTGTATGTACGAAGCCATGCTAATATGTACACGATCGAAGGGTGCCAACCGTTCGCGCGTATACTAATATGCACATACATTCACACAGAGATATATATCTACATATATGCATACAGGGTGTTCCGATTTCGGAAAGGTATTCTATCTTAATTATGCAGATCAAAAACCTTCATTTTCATTAAATAAAATATTTACTATCTCAAATGAGAATACAGAAATGTCAAACAATTTTTAAAGTGTTCAAAATGGACAGTACTTGTTTTTCAAAGATCCTAATGAAAAATAATTATTATAGAACGATTAATATTTTTATCTGTCAATGCATGAAAAATAATTATTATAGAACGAATAATTGTATAATATTTTCAACGCATGTCCTCTTATGTGTAAAAAAAAAAGAAAAGAAAAAAAGAAAGAACGAAAAGAAAAAGAAATATGGTTTTCCAAATTAAATTAAATATAACACCTTCTTTATAGAAACATCATTTCGAAATGAAACACCGGAATCAATGAAACACCCAGTATATACAGGTATATACGGACTCCTGTAAACGTGACTATATAGATATAGTATACACAGCGTACGTATGTGTACTTTGCACAGTAGGAGGGTGTCCTTATCACCTCGCGCCACATTGACTAAACGCCGAAATACGATTCCGTACTTTGTTTCCACGCGAGGCTACTATAATTGCACGAAAAGCGGATGAAATTGCGCCGCTTAGATTACAACTGGGATGCCTTCTGCGAGGGGTGAAAAGAGAGAAAAAGAGGGGGTTAGAGGGGACGGCCACGAGGATAACGTCGACAGGACGTCGAGGATAACCTCTGCTTCTTCTCTTTTTTATTCTTTTATATCTTGTTCTTCTTCTTTTACTTCTTCTTTTTTTCTTTTACTCCTTCGTCGAAATTCGAAGATCGATATAGAACCTCCTAATTGCTTCCTTCGTCGTTTAAACAGCGAGACGTCCGAGGTTGACTGCGATATTAAACGTTCTTGCACAATTAAGGAAACGAGAACGATATCTTTCTCTCTTTCTCTCTTTCTCTCTCTCTCTCTATCTCTGTCTCTTTCTTCCTTTTCTTTCTTCTTCTTTCATCTGCTTCGCCTTGTTATCTAAACGAGTCTCTGCCTGCGCAAGATCGCTTCATCCGAAGGGTATACTAATTGTAAATAGTATAATGCAATGCTCTTCTATAAGGATCAGATATTTGATAAATTGTCCGTTTTTCTTACTATGTCACAAATGAACCGAATCCTGTATCAAATCGATCGATATTTCGATATTTCTCTTTCGCGAAAAATTGATCGAAAAATATTATTCTTTGAAAAAATATTTTAATGTTATAACATGTGATATATTATTTATTGATAAGTATATGATTTTATAAGAAAAAAATTGGAAATATAGAATTCATCTAAGAAACACACAAAATAGAAATGTTTCTATTTAAAACTAGCCATTTGGATTGATTGATAAATCTAATGTTAATTGCTAGGGAAAAGAAACCGTCACTTTTTTCTAATTGCAAGTGTAAAAACTGAAGGATATTACGGCATTAAAGTAATAGGTCCTTGCCCTGGATTTGCTTGTTTAAACCTTAAGCTTCCTTGCGTGACTTCCTTTCAAACGGTCGGCTTATTTTCCCTCGTCATTTGCTGTCGCGTATTATTTCGCAGAAAAAGAAGAATCAAAACTCGATAGATATGTACCTATGTACATATACACACATACATATCTAAATACCTGGGTAACTACTTAAGTCGAGATACATAAAATGAGAGGGAGAGAACGTCAACAAATTTTCGTAGTATCGTTAAAAATTATTCCACGTCAACGTCGTTCACCGTTACGAGCTTGTTAAATCAAAGAACCCTAAATTCGAATCCTTTTACGAGTTCGAGAGGATCAACGAATCCGACACTCTTTATTGACTCTTCCTCTGCAAAGATATCATTCCATGCGATATATAAATACTTGTTTATCCGCGTTTTTGTCCCGAGAGATGCCGACCATTTTGTAACAGGGAAGTTAGCAACAAAGGTCCTGTACGGGTTAATAATCACTGTATGAAGAAAGAAAAGAAAGATAAATCTAAAAAAAGAAAGACAGAGGAAGGGAGGGTTGGGAGAGGGGAGGAGAAAGAAAATTTATAGTTTATTAGCTCTGAGCCAACTAGGAAACACGGGCTATTGGATAAAGTCCATTGAAACTTCCATGGCTCTTGGAATAGGATAATAAAAAAGAAGAGAGGAGAGAGAAAGTGAAATAGAAAGAGAAAAAGGGAAAGAAAGAGGGAGAGAAAGAAAGAGAGAGAGAGAGAGAGAGAGGGGAGAAAATAAAAAAGAAAAGAGAGAAAGAGAGAGTAAGCAGTAGGGGGTTGGAATGAAGGAAGGAAGCTTCTACATGATGTAAGAAGGGTGAGTGAGTGTGGAGGATCGCTAGGAATATATACCCGGAGGTGTATACCTCGAAGGAGAAGGATACTCCTTTCGACATTGAAGTGTGACACTACTAGCTCTTATATACCTTACCTACGTTTTCCTGTTTTTTCCTTTTTCATCTTTTTTTATCCTCTTTTCTTTCCTTTCTTTTCTTTTCCTTTCCTTTTCTTTTCTTTTCTTTTCTTTTCTTTTCTTTTCTTTTCTTTACTTATCTGTTCTTTTTCTTTTTTTTTCTTTGTTTCTTGTCCGTCCCATGTTCCTATCCCAGGAATGGCAAATACTACACGAGTTTAGGGAATTCTTCGATCGTTCGAACGACTTTATTCGCGATATTACATCGACCACCGTAACAAGATTCTCCAGATCACTGTACTCAACTGGTGCGAGCATTCGATCCGATTCCTCGAGTGCAGCTTAAATACGAAGGTACGTACAATACGTATCTAGGAGATCTCTACGAGATCTACGAGATCTACGAGAATTTGAGATCTTCGATTTTTATCAATGATAAATTCACAAGATACGTGCTTACGTCGATGAGTATTAAACGTATCATTTTCTTATTAATTTTAATTCATTACAGATATTCTCGTTTCTAAGTTTCTCGTCTCTAGAATAAATTAAGAATAAAGACGAGAATAAAAACAAAAAAGAAAAAAAAAGAAAACGGAAGAAATGAAAAACGATCGAATGGCAATTGGCCAAAAATTATATATTCCGTCGATTCCATCGTTTTGTTGAACGCCAATTTGCAGCTCTTTACGACTACTGGTTCCTCTACGAAGGCAAAGCTCGTTCTTTCAAAGGAACCAGAGGATTGGCCGAGGAGGGTCATTGGATGGAAGGAGAAGGTAAGCCCTCTTTGCCGCGTCGTCGAAATTCAGTCCTGCAGGAACGAGAAAGCAAGAGAGGAAGATAGAGAGAAAGATAGAGAGAAAGATAGAGAGAAAGATAGAGAGAGAAGAGGTGGTAGCTCGTGAGGGTGCTTTTACGAGCTCTTGGCTCGCTCGAAATTTGTCTGGATGCCATCCGAGTATCTCGAAATGTCGGTTTTCCTTGGCCGCGTTAGGAGCAAGGGTCCAACCGGTAGACAGGAAGTAGTAAAAGAGAGTCGAGCCACCCTCGTCTGTCTTCGCCCTCTGTCTCTTCTTTTTCTCTTATTTTATCACTCTTTTACTCTTTCTCTCTCTCTCTCTTTTTCTCTCTTTCCTTCTCTATCTCTTCTTCTCTTTCATACAGTGCGGTTTCATTCATTCGAGTCGGCTACAGGATGATACCGATTCCACGATTCATTTTCCAGTGGCATGCATGTCCATCCGAAAGATTCTAAACGTTGTATATATATAGTAATGTATATATAGATATATAAAAACGAAGCGAAATCAAAGAAATCTAAGTAATGCGTCTATCTTTCTTGTTTTTTTCTCTTTTCTTTTTTTTCTTCTTTCTTTTTTACGTACCAACTTTTTATCGCGTATACTTAAAGTTACCCATCAACCTCGAAACTCTTGTATGAGACTTCAAGTCTCAACTATTTTTAAATGTTTTTATATTCATCGGTATTAATAGATAATTTTATTGCAGTTTTCTTTTTTTTTTGCTTTCGAATTAAATAAATATCATAAGTCATCGTTCTGAACAATTTCTCCCTTTCTCTTTCTCTCTCTTGTTTTTTCTTCAAATTATCATTAACGAGCGTTATCCATTTCATAGACCAAAGAAATATCGTCGACGAATTTGACGATTACACGAGAATTCCACGTACGAGGGGATGCATATAATTAAAACCGATGAAACAACGCGACTACTAATCTCTCCGCAATTACGTATGTAATTTTGCGCGAAGAGTTACTATAATTTTTCATCCCGATGCATTTGGCTCGGGTAATTGCAGTTTCCAACGATATGTCAAGTAGCTACGTGAGCGGATTAAACCGAATTGGGAGGACCTCGTGTGAAATTTCACGAGATTTTCTCGCCCTTTCTCTATCCTTGTAATGAGTATGAAAGAGAGAGAAATAGAAGGAGAGAGAGAAATAGAAAGAGGGAGAGAGAGACAGAGAGACAGAGAGAGAATGACTGTAAGAGAGAAGGTAACACAATTCATAAACTTTTGACCTGGAAACGTTTTGTCATTGCGTCTTTGTCACCAAGAGATTTATCATCGGCTCTTCTCTCTCTCTCTCTCTCTCTCTCTCTCTCTCTCTCTCTCTCTCTCTCCTTCCTCTCCTCTTCTACCTCTTTCACCTTCTTTATTCGCTATTCCCTCTGGCAGAGAAACGTTCTTACAAAAGACTCGTGATGCTGCTTGAGCTGCTACCTTCTTTCTTTTCTTCTTCTTTCCTTCTTTTTTTTTCTTTTTTGTTTTTTCTTTATCTCTAGCACGTCTTTTTAGTATTCTCTGTTATACGACAGCATAAAGGCAATGGAAAAATTGCAAGACCCAACATCGAGACAAACTTTACATACGTATCTACGTGACTAAAATAAACGTAGAGCCACTGAAATTATAACGATATTATGCTATATGTGATTTCTTTTTAATTATAGATATGTTCTATCTTTAAAATGATTTTTAACTTGTCCAACAGATCTTTTCTCGCAAAATCGTGATTATTAAATTATAATGACAATGATTATTACAGATAGAAATCGTCATATTGTAAAATGACTATCAACAATTTTGAACGTAAGAGATAAAGATGAATTAATTGTTCGGATAAAAGTTATCGTCATTATTTTTAATATTTCGGTTATGCAAAAAGGAGAGGCTTTATTTGCGTCTAATGCATGTAAATCGCCGGCTTTACGATTTCGTTTTAAGACAAGAGGAAAACGTGTACAAACGACTCATCCGTCTTGACGGATTCGGGACGTTTTGCTCGTTACCGGTGTTTCCGTAGTACGAGTAATTACGCGCCTCTTCCTACAACGATAACAGGATCTCCTTTCTGGTTGTAAGCCGTGGAAGAAGTATATCTCTCTTTCTCTCTCCCCTTCTGTCTTTCTCTGTTTCTCCCTCTGCTCTATAATCCAATTATAAAAAATTAAACCTTATCAATTATATATATATATATATATATATATATATATATATGTATTTCCATCATCCTAATTAATTTTATTTAATCTCTCCGTTATTATATCATATTTACCCTTTCTCTCTCTCTCTCTCTCTCTCTCTCTCTCTCTCTCTCTCTCTCTCTCTCTCTCTCTCTCTCTCCCTCTCTCTGATACATTTTCTTTCATTAGATAGTTTTAATTTTTAAAAGAACACACGAATAATATTAAAATAAAAAACGAATTAATTAACATTGCCGTTATACTAATTAATATCAAAATTATTTGTGCAAACAAATATATATTAATAATTTAAAAAGCTATGAAATAATTGAAGTAAATATTATTCAAAAAAAAGAAAGAAGAAGAAAAAAGAAAAATCACAACAAAAAATCTACATCTCTATCTTCTTACTCTCTCGATAAAAAAATTCTAATAAGAACCTGCAATTGGATGATAGTCGCTCAAATATCCTACCACATCGATCAACTAATATAGCTAACCTCACGAACTGGCCCAGACAGTTTTGAATATTAGATTAAACGTCGGTCGATCCCCCGTCATTAGCAGGATAGTCTAATCAAAGTCGATGCAAAGTTTGAAACCGTTCAGCGGGCGGTGCACCTTATTAACCTGCGTCTCACCATATTCTAACCCTCGTGCTGTGAGAGAAAGAGAAAGATAGACCGATAAATAGAAAGAGGAAGAGTAAGTTAGAGTGAGTAAGTGAAAGAGAGAGAGGAAGAGAAAACAGTCGCTTATCCGAGTCATCGTTCGTCCCTTCTCCCTCTTTCCCTTACCAACACCCAAACTCTCCGTTTTATCCCGAATCAAGGGATCTTAGCTGTCGTCTTGGTAAGTACTTCCTTTCCTTCGAAGAGATGCCACGAGTGAATCATGCCTCTCCCTACTTCTCTGCCAACCTTCCTTCCTCCCTTCCTCGTCCTTCACTAACGGAGAATCTTCCTTCGGTGATTTATCAAAGACACTGATGACGAATCGCGTATCCCCTCCTTCCAATGGATTATTTATTCCACGAATTAACACCCAAATTGTACTAACGAGGAGACAGGTATTTACTTACACGTAAAGTTAGGAAGTACTTCGACAATGTTTATATTTTTTTTCTTTGATTTGTACGCGCGAGTAAGAACACGTTTCAGTTGTGTTATCGTTGTTTTGTTTTTTTTTTTTTATTCCTTCCCTTCGTATTTACAATCATCAATGAAAACTTCGTTTATAAGATTTCAAAGGAATATATGTATCATAGTATTTTATTATACTATATTATTATCAAAGTAACATAAATATGCATCTCCACGATTAAAATAGATACAATTTTCTATTTTACTTGATTATCGGCGTATGTGAGGAAGAAATTAATTTATAAAAAAGAACGATTCTTAGAAAGACCCTAGCGAAATAGATAAATTTTCCGTTCGACATAGTAATGATACTATCTGTTTAATGATTCAATTTCGTGATTGAATATTTGAATAGCAAGGTGTCCAAAGCTCGATCGGACCACGTAAAATGGTTGTAAGAACGCGAGATATAAACTATAGAAAGAGAGAGAGAGAGAGAGAGAGAGAGAAAGAAAGAGAGAAAAAGCTTGGAAATTTTCTTTCTCACTTTTCTCCTAGACGACGAGCTCATCTCACGGAAGTGCTCTTACGCCTTAGAACGATCGCACGAATACGACCGTTGAACTGGCAACAATAGCGACCACGGACTATGCTCGAAAAGGTGTAAATGAGAAAAATAGAGAGAGAGAAAGAGAGAGAGATACTTCCGCAGTTAGATTTTATGGTTATCCTTTACGGTAGCCCGTAGGGAATTATTCGATGCTGTCCTATCTCTGGTTATCGAGCTTTCGAACTAAATCCAACAATGCAGTTTTCGTCCTGAGTTTGTAATTGTAAGAATGTAGTTCGATCGGTCGATATCGATATTCGATAAAGTCAGATATTTGTGTACTTATGTATGTGTATGTATATGTGTTATCTTTGAAAGAAAATACATTTTACATGGAATATAAAAATTTTAAAAAGTTAAAAATTTTCATATTCTCTTATCTCTAAAACAGAAATATATATATATATTTTACAGAACGTAGCGAATATTTTACATGTTTTTAAACGATGATGTTCTCATAATGATAATTAATTTAAGTTTTATTCCCATTTTTATATCCGGGGCTCAGATATTTAAAACTCTAATAATAAGTGTAAATATATATATATATATATATATATATATATATACACGTACGCGTATATATGTATATATCTATAAGATAATTATTAAAACTTGATTTCAATGTAAAAAGAAAGAAAAGAAATCTTTTCCCTGGCAAAAATTACAATCACGGTCGAAATCGATATTAAAAATGGTATTAACGAAGGGTGCTCGCCATTTTAGAGTACGTGAGCCTTTCACCCTTTCGAACGAATAATTCAACCGCGACCGACGCTAATTAACGAGAGCCGAATTGAGCCATAACGTTAACGAAAAAAACGTTGTCGAAAGTTCGACTTCTCAAACGTCAAAACGAAAAAAGAAACAAGAGAAATAAATCCAATAATAATTGAAGAGTAGAGAGATAAAGCTTGAGAGAGACAGAGAGAAAAAGAGAAAGAGAAAGAGAAAGACAAACAAAAAGAGAGAGAGAAAGAGAGTGGTAATACATGAGCAGTAGAAATAAAATTTTATGAGGACGTTTTTCCTATACCATAGTCGTCATCTCGATCGTGAAAAATAAGAATCCGAATGGATCATTGTGTATACGTTATATATACGATCCTTTATTCTTTCTTCTTTGTATGTTTACTATTACATCAAAAAAAGAAGCTAATATTTTATATTATTTCTTCGTAAAATGTCTCCGACGTTACGTTTTTTATTTGTCTCCATTAGTAATAATGTTAGAAAATATGGGATATAATAATGGATGTTTGGAAATGGGATGCTGTTAAAAATTCTCTCTTTCTCTTTCTCTCTCTCTCTCTCTCTCTCTCTCTCTCTCTCTCTCTCTCTCTGCCTCTCTCTTTCTTCTATAACAATATTATACTTCTCAGATACATTAAATAGGATTGTAATTCAATTCTATCAAATCTAAAAAATCGATCTAAAAAAATTCAAAGTAATTTGCACTTCACAAATAATCATTATGTATCATGAAAGTTTAACACGTTAGATTTTTTTTCTTTTTAAATTAGGCTAACATTTCACACATATTACAGGGTGTAAGTATTTGAATCGTCTAATTTAACATCCAGCATTCAGAACCGCTATGAAAGAGCAAATCGAGATCAAAGAACTGGCTTTGAATTTCTATGCTTTCGGTAACACGGCGAAGTACTAAAAGGGCAATAAACGTGTCCTTTGCAAGTTTTCACGATTTGTCAGAAAATTCGTAACAATCGTCGATCTAAACGTGATCGAATTTGTTTTCTACGAAGTTTTGAATCTTTCTTATAAATCTTCGTCGAGTTAATATGTAATATCCTTCGAATTTTCTGTCTCTTTTTATCCGAATTTCTATTTTATATTCATACAAATATACACGTGCACACATATATAACATACGTACATATGTGCATACATAGTGTTGGAGTCAGCGAAGCGAAAAGTATTTAAATTCTCTTCCTAGAAAATAATTTCGCTTCTCGCATGCTAAAACGTACAGTCGCTTCGTTACCTCTGACGATTATTGCACGCGTTGCCGTTCGTATGGCGCATACCATGGCACACACGTCGCGTATCGTGGCACTCCGTCTACGGGGATATTAATATCGTCGCGTCTCTTGCGATATTACGTCGAGAGGCAACGTATGTATGGGGAAGAAGATGCGAATAGTCCTTTCTAGATCGTTTCCTTCTTTCCCTCTCTCTCTTTCTTTCTCTCTCTCTTCCCGCCTCCCCCTCTCTCTTTGCATGAAGGTGATAAAACTCCCAAAAGTGCATTCCCTTCTATACTAGAATTAAACTTCATCCTGTCAAATACTTTTTCTCTTGGCACCTTGCCCTCTGATAGTTATCTCATATATCATACT
Organism: Vespula pensylvanica; assembly: GCF_014466175.1. Classification (NCBI taxonomy): domain Eukaryota; kingdom Metazoa; phylum Arthropoda; class Insecta; order Hymenoptera; family Vespidae; genus Vespula; species Vespula pensylvanica. The sequence continues at coordinate 4,085,382 of NC_057691.1, read as the reverse complement.
TTTTTGTTATATATATATATATATATATATATATATATATATATATAAGAAAATCAGAAAATATTAATGGGATAAATAGATTTTATTTAGGAATTTTTCTGATATTATTAAAGATTCGCAAGGGAGAACATATTAAAAATATTTTGAATAGAAAACTGGCCAAGAAAAAGATGTTGCAATTTATTTACGATTAAGTATGCAAGATGAATAAATTTTGTTGATATTGTTAAAGATTTGTAAAAGAAAATCCAATTTTAAGAATATTTTATGTTGAAAACGAACCGAGAAAGTAAATTGCGATTTCATTATTTTGTTACGAAAAATATCAAAGTGTTATGTGAAAAATAGATCAATGATCGATCGTTTATCATAAAAAGAACCCAGATGCAAGAGAGAGGGATTCACGAAGTAGTCGCTAACTCGCCAACTTTCCACATATGTAATATCAAAGAGAAACTTGGATTATTAAACTTCATTTCTTCAATACCGCAGCTACAGAAGAAGAGTAAATAAAAGAGAAAAAGAAAAAAAAGAGAGAGAGATTTTCCAAAAACTTTCTGAACGAGCACGATCTTTACTCTAAAAAGTTCGTAATAAAAGAAAAATACGATCGATCGAACGTCTGATACTTAAAGCTGAGACGTTCTTACGTATCCTCGTACGACTCTAATAATTCATAAAAAAATGTAATATAATTTTTACGATTATATATCATGATTATATAATATATATGATTGTGTACCATAATTATGTTATATATGATTGTGCATTATGATTATATGGTATACACCGTATAATTTTACTATTATGATTATATGATATCTATGATTATTTATATTATTTAAGTATGTTTATTTTATGTCAATGAAAATAGACGTCAAGTTTATAAAATATATACCGAGCCAATAATTATGAAAATAATTTAATCTCTATCTTTTTTCTTGGATTCCACATTATTGTAATATTGATTAGTCTTTTTTAGCAACTTTTGTAATTATTACTGCCATCATTTTGCATAACGATAACTCTTATTTCTACTTAAAATTTTCATGGTTTTTACGTGGAGTGATATAATCGATTTTAGATGCAATAATTTACTTTTACTTCAACGCTGCTCATACATCAATTTTCAAAAGAGGGATATATTTAATTCGTTGTTTCTCTCTTTCCCTCTTCCTTTCTTTCTTCTTTTTTATGCTTCCCGGTTCTCTCCCCAACTTCTTGTCATATTCAAACCAATATCGCTGTTTCATTATGAAGCGAGAAAGAGAGGGATAAAAAGAAAGAGAGAAGGCTGTATAAAAGTGTGGAACCTTGTTTGCCAGGAAATAAATTACACAAGGCGCCGTAAAGGCTTCTATAAATATTAGAAAGGCAGTCTTTTCCCCTTCCTATGTCGTGGTAAGGCTGACTGTTAGAAAATTGCTTTCGTCTTTTATATCCAACATTTTTTCCAACTGGAAATAACCACTATCCAGTTTATTAAGATCTTCAAAGAGCTCGAACTAAGTAGCAATGGAGTTCGCTGACCGACTACAATCAATACGTAAAAAAAATTCCATCATATCGATTTTAACATCGATATATAAAACAAATGTCTATAAAATTATCGACATGTCGATTGATCGATTAAAAATACATTGCGTTCTTGCATATATTGTAAACAATAACTCAATCATGGCGTACAAAAAAAATATTTGCGGTAATACCGCAAATTTTGTCCCAAAAAAACTTTAGTCTTTATACCTAGCAAAACTTGATAATTTTTCTTACCGTTTATCGAATGTCAATCGACGACACTACATTTTCCGAGTAAGATCTTTTTCTAATATTAATTTTAATTGACCTTAACGACACGTAAATTTTCAAGATCACGTGTTTCTAAGAAATGCGTAAAGCGTTGTAAGAAACTTCATTCGCACGATACTAGCTGTTTGAAATCCGAAAAAGAATGTTTGAAACGTACGATTCTTTGTGGGTTTTGTGACGATGCTATCAATGACGTAGTTCGTAAATTGGTAAGTCATATTAAATCGTTTATCTAAGTTGACAAAGTTTAATAAGTCGATCGTATTTAATTATTGACTTTCGTATGATCCCAAGTTCTTACCACCGATATGTTATAAATCATTTTGCAAAGATGCCGAACATCTCCATGGTTTGTGGAAAAAAGTGGACCAACCTAAAAGTGATTCTATTAATGACAACTTCGTTATCAACGATCGCTCATTGGTAAAAATTTGAATTGAAAGAAACTAACTAGTCGAGAAGAAAAATATGTTTCTTTTAATTATATGACATTTTTCATAATTAGTGTCTCAAAAAAGAAAATAAAAGAAAAGTATACTCACGTTGTTCTCGACTTTTCAGTATCTTCAATTAATCCTGCTGTAGACTATATTCAAAAAAATTTCTTTTGTTAGAACAAACAAGGAATCAGATCCGATGTAAATCGAAAGAAAACATACGATTACAAATATCACGATAAATACGATTACAAATATCACGATAAAAACGATTACAAATATAACGATCAAAACGATTACAAATATAACGATAAATACGATTACAAATATCACGATAAAAACGATTACAAATATAACGATCAAAACGATTACAAATATAACAATAAATACGATTACAAGTATCGCGATAATTACGGTGACAATAACAATGAACGTATTATAAATAGCAATAAACACGACGCAAAATATTTGATTAAAAATCGAAATCGTCTTCGTGATAGGAAAGGTGATACGTTTAAAGTAAAGAGTAACTTCAAGAAGGAAGAGATAAAAACGGATAAAAAGAATATTCGAGGAAAAGAAGAAGATTCTCGAGGGAGATTGAATAGGAGCAGAGGTCAAGAGCGTCCTGGCAAAATGATCCATGATCGTACGAATGAAAAAATTCCTCTTACACGTCGACCTCGAGAAGGGAAGAAGGAGATCGAAAAGGACGAAGAAATGACTCCTCGTAGAAAGACTAAGGAGACTTATCGTCAATCAGAAGGAAAAGGGAATAAGACATCCTCGGTAGTTGTGCCGAAAAAGGGAGATGTGCTTGACAGGGAAAGCGAATGGGCGTATCGTGACGGTGATGAGGAAAAAAATTTTCTTCGAAATCGTGAAAAACGAAAGAACGTTCATGAGAGAAACGAGGGTAACGACCAAACGCGAAATCCTGGTTCGGAAAAGAAATATAAAATGGGTGAGCATTTTTCGTAGTTTAGTAAGAGACGCCAAGGAAAAGTGTTACTTATCTTTTCTTTTTATTTCTTTTCTTGGAGCATCCGTTTTTTCTTTTAATAATAATCAATCACGTCTAGCAAAGTGAAGGAGATAAAAGCGTCGTTCGATTAAATTCGAAAGCCGACGAAAATGTTTAATTTAGTCGATCGATCGATCGAGTAAACTCATAATTTTTTATTTCTTGTTGATACATCGTTAAACTTCTTTGCAGTTAATTAACAATATCTTGTTCGAATCTTCTATAGAAATTAGAAAAAATATTAACATCGTACTGTTTGTATTTTATTCCGAGAACAACTTTGCATGCAATATTTCACATATTTTAATGAACTGTTCATTAGCAAAAAAAAAAACAAATAAATACGCGTCCGACAATTTTTAATCCTCCAAACATTTTTATCGATTTGAAAGGAAAATAAATTTTCGCTCTGGGAATGTTCTCTCGTTAGATAGCATGCAGTACTCGTTAAACCAAATAAAAGTGCTTAATCAACATAAATCTAAAATTTGACCTAGTCAGACTTATAACTAATCTGCGGTTTCCCAACAGTATAATATCTCTTTGCCCTTCTTCCCTTGATTTCAAGTCTGAGCCATAGGAATTACATAGAAATTTACGGTCGATCAAAAAAAAAATAGAGATTATATAGAAATAAAAATAAGGATAGATTAAGAAATAGAGAAAAAGGAGGAGAGAGAGAGAAAATGAAATGAAAGAAATGTTATTTAACTTAGATACGGAGACATCGACGATTAATCCAAAATTTGGAAATAATATCGAAGATAAAAATACAAGATTGAAAGGTTCAAAATTCACGGGATCAAGCTTAGCCACCGACGAAGATTTTACACGGAAGAACGAATCTCGTTATCGACAAATAAAAACGATTGCCACGCTACCCTTTCAAAACGGAATTGGTAAAGACAAAAAAAAAAAAGGAAAAATTTTAACGAAGAAAATTAACTAGGATAGAATGATATTTCTAACGAATGTACGCATGTACAATGTTCGATATCGATTGTCGTCAGTCAATCGAGATTCCTTCGAGTGGTTGGCCAATCGTATTTCGTAATTAACTCGCTGCATAGTCGAATAATGTGATTTGTAATGGCATCCGTGTGTATATATCCTGTTTCGCATCCTAGAGAGATTCCTACTTTGTAGACTCTCCAAACACGATCGAATACCAATTATCGAACGAGCACTTCGTGAAGCTTGGCTGGACTGTGTTGCCTATTAGGAAATTTATGAGGAAAATATATCTCTACGAAAGCAAGATGGCGAAACCTCATTTGGATTGGTACGTAGAAATTTACGATTCGTATTTTGATAATTATTCGCAATTTCACCTCCATCCAGCTTCCATTTTTAATTTCACATTTCTAAGATAAATCATATGTAAATCATATTACATTTAGAAATAATTTCACATCCTCGTTAGTCACGGTCTACATCTCGAGAAGTTTGAGCGCGTGTACAATTTTTTCTTTTTTCTTTCCTTTCTTTCTTCTTTTTTTGCGTTCCACAAATCCCAAAAAAAAGCCTGACCTGGATTAAATTGAAATGAATGGATCTAGATGAGCGAGGAATGGAGATCTCATTAAATAAAAACTAGCCATTAGCAAAAAAATAAAAAGACAAGAAACACGAAAGAAGAAAAAAACGTGAAACAAAATAATGAGTAAGTATATGTATAAGGGGTTGGACGAAAAGTACTCGAATTAAAGTACTCGTGTAATACTCACGGATTTACATTTAACTCTTGCGCCGAAGGGTTCTAATTTACAGAGATAAAGAAAGAACAAGACGATAGGGGGAAAGAGAGAAAGATAGAAAAAGAGAGAGGTAATTTTCATAAACGACGTGCTATATTATAAAAGATCGAAAGAAGGTTGAACGCGGAGAACGTGCCGGAATCTCGTTAACTCTCGTTATTACATTGTTCCTCGAGAATAACTTCTCTATTACTTACTAACGAGTTAACAATTAGCGCGAGATAGAGGGATGGGATGGGGTAGGGTGGTGTGTCGGTGATGGTGATGGTAGGTTGGGAGGGGATGATGAAGGTGGGGGTGGGTCAGGGGGAGGAAGGAGGGAGAAGGAGGATAGCGAGGCTTAATAAGACGATATTAGCGAGGAACATAGCGTTTTAATTTACTACGATGAGCGAACTTCTGCAATTTGTCGCAATTAATCGTAATACTCTTCTCCTCGTGTCTACTCTTCGGCGTCTTCAGGTTCAAGAAATACCGATACGAAGATAGAAGATATTACGAAGATGGCGTCACGCCCTTCTTGAGCTTCCATCCCGACGAAACGGGCAAGGTTTTCTACCCGAATGGTCGGACAGCCGTAAAAATTCACAAGCCGGAAAATCGAGAATGTAATTGATCGTCGACTTCCGGTACAATTCGTATATTTTTATCGTGCTAATATCTTCGCCACATATATATTTTCCTTGCGATAGTTTTTTTTGTCTTGCTTGTTTTTTTCTTTTTCTTTTTAACTGAACGGATCCGCATGAATATAGGGTGTTTTTTGAAATGATTTTAGGATGATGATTTACAAATATATCTCATACAATTAATACCTCTGTATGTTCTAATCGAAATAATCTACATGTTACTATGAAAAGAAAAAATTTTGTTTCGTTTTTCATTTCGAAAGAAAAATAATTCTTTCGATATTTTTTTATCCTCCAAAAGTATTTCCCTTATATTTGAAATTTTAGATTAGTATTAGATACGAAACGGTCTTTAAAAATATACGTAATTTAATAAATTTCAAGATGACATGTATACTGTATTCACGCCAGGAGGCAAGGACATTGTGGGTATCACGAGGAAGCCGCAAATAATTGCCGTTTTCGACACTCTCTGCAACGGTGTTATCCTCGACGAAAATGGCATCACGAGGTTTGTGTCACGAGAAAAAAGAATAGAAAACAAAAAAAAAAGTAGGAGAACGAAAAAGATAAAAATATAAATAAAAAAACGAGGAAAGATGAAGAAGAAAGACGAACGAATTTTTTAATTTTGAACCAACGGCTTTTTTAATTACATTCTATATCCCTCTTTCTTGATTATTTCCACAGACTTTCTTATAATCAGATCGGGGGTATTTGGAGGGATAATCCTGGCGGATTGCCCTTTCTATGGACTTGGAGTAGCAATGTCGAGGAACCGATCATTGAAAACGTATATTCGGTTAGTATATACTTACATATATAATATATTATATGGATTGAATCACCTTACATAATAAATGTCGATAATAATTGAACGTAATATTGGATCCGATGATGTAGAATACCGTACTTATTGAATAAATTATAATAATTGTCTTGACCTATCGTACAATTTTGTTTATAAATAAGAAAATAATAGTTCCATTAAAAAAAGAAAAAAAAGAGAAGAAAAAAAATCATAAATTGAATCGAATAAAACTACAATAAAGTTTACGATACTTCATCGCAAGTAATACGAAAATTTATGTAATCAATCGAAAGTTTAAAATTACGTGAAAATATTCCTAGATAAAATCGATGAGTGAATTGGAAAGATTATTTCCATCCTTGAAAAAAGATCTGGAAAGGTATGTCGTATTTTCCTAAAATTCCTTACAAGTATCCTTCAATATTTTCTACATTCTTGGTGATTGAATTTCTCGATCGATTATTTCGAAGCATTAGTAAAAAAAACACGCAAACTTCGTTGCCCTCTCCGATGACCTCGGATATGAGAGAAAAAGCGGAAATCGCAAGAGATGAGCAGAAACCCGTCGTTGTTAATGCTGTTGTCGAGGAACGCGAGAAGTATCTCGAATCCGAGTACGTACGTAATAAAAAAGTAGATCAACCTGCGTTCGAGTAAGGGTTATTGCTTACGGTTGTCGTTTCTCTGTCGGTCAGGTTCTTCAACGATAAGAGAGAAGTTCACTCAATGAAAGAAGAGGACAACAAGACTATCAAAATAATCTGTATGAAATTAAACAAGTATTTGAGTTTTCGAATTCTCAATCGTAGAAACATCAATTTGAAATTTTTCGCCGGCACTAAAAGCATAAGGTACGTAAGAGACAACGTCGACGATAAAAATAAAATCAAGATTAATCTAATAATATTTTACGTCGCAGGATAGAACTAGGAACAATATTAAATTATGACAAGAAATTGAAATCCTATCACGAGGATGCTACAGATTGGAAAAAAGTTGTACAGAGGTGAGCGATTACACGAATTCATGAATATTGTACCATGTTTATAGAATTTTTAAAATAATATTTTTCAAAAAGATCGAACGTTCTTTCTTTTTTTCTACTTTTCCTGCAGATGTAGGTTTCAAGATTCTTGGGAAAAAAGTATAAGAACCGATAGCCTCCACAATTTGTCACGAGAAATGGAATATGTTAAAAGATGCGCGAGACAACGTAAGATTATGTTAGAAAAATACAAGCCCTGATTCAAAAGTACGTAAAAATAATTTTTCTCTACCGTAATTTGTAAAAGCAATGAAATAAAACTTGAGAAAATTTGTAAATGTTTTAAAATGACTTCTCAGTATCTGCTAATTGAATTTCTTAATACATCAACATATTTTTAACACAACATACGTACCTTAATGAGCACTCGAGATGAATTTCCCACCTTTCCCATGGCACGATATTACCCAACGAGCTATAACATGTCTCTATCGACTCTTACAAGGTAAAGGAAATTACCATGAGAAGGTCGTTACCGTAAGACCTTCCACATTGTCTATCCTCGCTCGTAAAGCAACAGCATTTCCAGCGATCCTCAGTATATATAATGTTCTCCCAACAAAGTCTGTTGTTGTATGTTAAATTTACTATACCATCTAATTTCAGTTGAATTTTCCCATATCCATCGATTAAAAAGTTTTACACCGTTTAACCAATCAAAATGTTACAATTAAGAAATTAATTAATTGAAAAATTAATCATACACAATTGATTTAATTAATCGATGAAACTAATCATTCATCGATGATTAAAAACGGTAATACTTGTTTTATGGTTTAATGATTCCATTTCTAATCAATGGTTTATCTTCTTTTTACATAAAATATTCAAAATTGTTTATATATACATATATAAATATATATGTATGAATGTATAATATGTATGTATATACAAACCCGTAATAGTATTTACATGTATGTACATGTACATGAAATTCTTCTTCAATTCATCAAACAGATGAAAATTTCAATTTCTTATCAACATTAATAATTACGGATACAATTACTTCTTTTTTTTTTTTTTTAATTGAAACATTTAACGCTTAATCGTTAATTAAAACAAATTTGATTCCAATTTTGAGTATAGTACAAAGGTCGACGGGAAAGAAAAAACACGAACGCCGAGGTAGACGTATAGATAAAAATGATCAATGTAATTAAAATAATTATCAAATAATCGAGAATATAATGTCTCGTACACGCGCATCCACCCTTTCGTTTGTGACGCGTGTAGTACAACACATACGTACGTACAATAAATGTGATGTCAGCTCTTTCGCGAGTATCGATCGCGCGCAAAAAAAGAAAAGAAAAAAAGGAAAAAAAAAAATAGAAATGCATGTTTCTTCTTCGTACAATATATTCGTTCGTAATGTAATGTGTATCGTGTGCTTTTCTCGGTCTTTGTTTTTCAACTTAAATTAAAGAAAAAAAAAAAAAAAAAGAACAAAAACAAAGAGAACAATTAATAAAAACTGTCTGTCACGTGTGTATGGGGGTGTGCTTAAAACACATACGTAATACAATATTCCCTCGACGCGGGAATATTTTTTTTGTTATCTTCTCGTTATAACTTAAACGTTAAACGAAATATATAAAAAGAGGGGGACGGGGATACGTAGGAGAGGAAAAAGATCGAGATGTCGAGAAAAAAATAAAATAAGTTAGGATTAGATTGATCGATGGGTGAGAATGAAATGAGAGAAAAAGAATCAAAGAGGAAAAAGAGAAAGTATGTATGTATGTATGTATGTATGTATGTATGTATATGTGTACGTGTATTTTTATTAAGAATAAACTAAAGATAACGAAGACAAAATAAATAGAAAATTCTTAAATAATAAGAGGTCGCCTAATGAGGCGAACTTCGACGAGCTTTTCGCGATGGCGACAAATCGTGAAGCTTGCGACACGTCCTGAGCTACGATGAGGATGATACGAAATTATTTCAAGTGAAACAAGAGAGATACGATTCGATAGACGTGTATGATACGTATATACAGGTTGTTTCATTTTTAAACCGAATACTTAAATATTTTCCTTGGAACGAGTTGGTATTAAAAAAAATAAAAAAAAAATAAAAGAGAAAAAGACAAAGTTGCATTCGAAGGAAGAATGCACGATGACACGTGGAAGTCCTTTTTTTTTAGTCTACCTCGTCTCGATGTAAAAAAAAACAACGATATCACCGAGTTTATTTTTGTTGTAAGAGCTATCGTTGCAACAAAAATATATTCCATCAAAAAGAATACCGACGATCTTGATATCTCGAAAGAGAAAGGAAAAAGATTTATCTCAGAAAAAAAAATACAATTTTACATGACAGCGTTTCTCTCTTCGAACGATGCAAATTCGTTCAGTCACATTTTCTTTCGTACTACTCTAATCAGGAGCAACAATTAGGCGTTCGATTTAAAATGAAACATCAAGTATATGTATGTGTATATGTGTATATGTGAGTGGGTGAGTGAATATATAAATAATAAGGGGTGCACGGGTGATGGTCGGAAGCGCAGGATTTTGTGCGAATTTCAATTGAAAGTCTGGAAGGACAATCCGATAGCCTGCGAATTATGTACAATGTCCTTCGAAAACTAAAGTAGTCGATACTCTTGCGATCTTACAAATTCATTGGCAAAATCGCAGGTGTATTAACCACTTGACGTGGAAGATGACTCGCTCTGCGATAAACGCTATCTCGATTACTTTCGTACTCGACCGATCGTAAAAACGATCTATTATCTCATCTATACGAAAGAAAAAAGAAAAGGAAAGAAAAAGAAAAAGAAAGTGCATATCTTCGATCTTCGTTGAGGAATACGTCGATAAATGGAAAACGTTTGATTTAACTTTAGTTTCTCATAAGGTGTAACTTTAACCAAAGGACGTTCCCATTCTCCGTTTTCTTCGTCGATTAACACGAGAAATTTGGTCAGGATACGAACGAGAAAGTTTCCTCCAACTTGAAAAGTCGATATGACCGAATGTCTACTCGAAGTATCCCGATATCTCTGCGGAGAATTTGATCGTACGGGAATAGAAAAGGAAGAAAAAGGAGAAAGACAAAGAGAGAAGGAGAAAGAGAGAAGAAGAAGGAAATAGATAGGAATCCTGATTTCGAGGGAAACGATTCGATAAGCGACGAATATGAAGAAACGGGAGAAGAAGAAAAGGGATAGAAAGAAATAAAAAGAATAAGGAGAAGGAATCCTCGATGAATTTCGAGTCGTGAACGAAATAACGTCTCGACGAGCGGTCCCAAGGGTGTCCTTTCCTTTAGGATCGTCGACGTTCCCTCCTTCCAACGTAAAGGTCCTTATTCGAGGTCCTTAAGTGGTCTGACGCAAGAACACCTCTTCTCAATTGGCGACCTTGATGAACTCGGGATTCGGTACGGTACAATTTTCAGTGGCGTATGCCGGATGAACGAAGGTGCTTCCAATGCCAACGTTCTTCCGATCGACGGAACGTACCCTGACGAATAGGAAAGCAGCCACGAGAGAGGCTACGACGACAACGAGTAGCAACATCACTAAACCCCCAACGAAGCCTGGTAAACTCATACAAATCGTTTCAGGATCGGTCGAGGCGCTAGCGTTTTGTATTACTACTGTGGTGTCATTGTTCGAATTCGTCGTGCCCAGTGCAAAATTCACGTCACCGGGCGCAACCACTTGAATTATTCTCGACGTGTTCACGTCTGTCATCTCTTGGGCAGCTCGCTTGTACACGTGATTCGTGACTAGAGTGACGGTATGGTAGAAACTCTGAAACGTCAAATTTATAACTTGTGAATGTTTACATTTGCAATCGCTTGAAAGTAATAAATAAATCGATCGGATCTGATCAAACAAATTATACAATGTGCTTTCGTTTGATCGAATGAATATCGTTATTATTTAGATAAGTAGATAGAGCTAAGAAAGAAAACTGGATATAAATCGTTGACGTTTCGACAGATTAGAATAACTTACGTCATCGTCTTCCTCTAGACGATCGTGCCTTCGTCTTCGAGCTCCCCTAAGCTCTGCTGGAAAACCTTCGACCGACCTCGGTCGGCCTCCGAGGGTGGCTAGGTTACCCTCGAGCTCCTCCGAGCCAGCCGTGCCTTTTCTTTTAACCGTTTGATAAGCTCCGACTGGATGACCGGGCAGAGGAGGTGGAGGGAGATGAATGTTATCATGAGGACTTTGAGGTGAACTACTCGCGGTCGCATCGCCAGGCGTCGAACTTGGCGACGATGACGACGTTTGTGCTTGAGGTGCTGGGACCACGTCTGGGTTGGGCTCGCTGATCGATTCGAAAGGAAAAAAAAGAAAAGAGAGACAACGTTGTTATCGACGTTAAAACTATTGATCTCAGTTATGAAAAAAGAAAAAGATTAACGATAACAAAATGCGATGAGTTTTTTCCATTATAAAATTTATGCATATATCAAATAAATACCTAAATAGAACTTCTCTATTACCTGAAAGCACCAGCTGGTCCACTAGGATGCCTGGGATCGGGATAAGCGGGTGGTACACTGTACTCCGGCAACGGGGGTTGTCCATATTCGGAGGACACGCTTTGGTGAGCCGGAGTGCCGTAATCCTGAGACAACGGAGCAGCAGGTGCTCCATATTCCAAGCCCGGATGACCGCACTTCAGTTCGGGGCAATTGTAACGGCAGACTTGGATCACGCATTGGAAGTGAACGTTCATACTGTCGGGGAATTTGAAGGCTTGGAAATAAGCGAAACTAACGACGGAAGCACTCGGCCCGAAGTTCTTCACTTTATGGAACCTTTAAATCAAAACAATAACGACGTTATCGACGTTTTTGTCGTTACGTAAAAATCCCGATCAGATATTGAAGCAAGGAGAAGATGACGATATTTTATAGAATAATATCCTACCTGGACATGATCTTTGGCCTGACGACGCAGCCGTACTGATCGACCAGCTGAATCGGTGCTCTCTTGCCGTCATGGGCAACACAGTTTCTGACCAGCATATCGAACTTATTTTCTACGTCCTTGATAGCAAGTACCATGGTCATGGTTTGTCCGATCTTAACGATACCCGAAACCTCGCTAGCCCATGGTCCTTTACCCACTTGTATTTGCATCCAACATTGTAGATTATCTCCAAGGAAGTTAGCTGTTACAGCGTGCAACATGTCGACTTGGAACGGCCTAAAATTAACTTGCTTCTCGTAGTAATCGTACCACGTGCAACGAAGTTTCCTGGCCTGATCCCAAACTTCTTGAACGTAACGATCGTACTGAACGATGATCGTGTTCTCAACGTAACTACCCGATGGCGTAGGTGCTCCATAAGCAGCTACGTTGTGATTGGCGGATGATGTCATGCCGCATGAATTCAAAAAAATCTCGAAAGTTGCGCTCAAATGACCGGTCCCTGGTTTGAGATGAACGCAATGGGGGTCCGAATAAAAGCCCTTGCTGAATATCATCCCATAAAAGGGTCGATCGAACTCGATGTTAACACGCATATGCGTTTTCTCGCATTGCACCTGTAGATGTTTTATCTGCGGTGTATCCGGCGAAGCCAAAGGCCAATTCTCCTCTGCTCCGTGCGATGTGGGTGGTCCATATTGTGCAGGTGGACCATACACCGATCTGTGCTCCAATGGCAACGCACTACTGTCGACGAGCGGTGCCTCGCATTTTACATCCTGGAAATTTAATACGTGCATTTTTATGTACGATATCCTGCATGTACATGCCTATGTATTTTTAATATTTAATAAATATATTTATTTTTTTCTACAACTCAATATATGTATATAACTGAATATATATATATATAATAAATGAAATATGTTCGATTGATTAACGATTGATTAAAGCAAATAAAAATTTATAAATGAAACTTTATAGAACTTACATATATTTCTCTATAAATTCTGATAAGATAAATTTCATAGTACCGCTAACTTGCATAGCCACTGTCTCCAATGCCCTAAACCTACACGACACGTCCTAAAAATCCGCTCGACGCATTTCGAAATACACATGGCTATTATAACGGCAAGTAAGCCGGTCGAGTCAATAAAAATTTAGGTAAGACGCGTTAAGGACCTCTCTTTCGAAGAGGGACGATCGCGTGGAAATGGACAAAGCGGAGCAGGAACTGACATTAAGAATTCAGCGAACGTCACCGGCCATTGCAACCTTTCGCGGAATGCCAATCGAACTTGCGTGTCACTCGGTGTTCGAGATTCTTTGGAATTCTCTTCTGCCGACCTTGACGACGTGTCCCACGCGAATTTGACGATCTAGACATTTCTATAGGTCAAATTGAATTTCTTTTCAAGCTTCGTTCCCTAATTAATAACTCTTTCAAAATAATAATAAATTAAATAAATAGCAAACAAACCTTATAGAAAACTCTAAATAAATCTAGAACTGCACTATTTGGATTGACTGATATCATTCGAGTTTAATCTTCGTTTTGCTGATGCATTTCTCATAATCCCGAATGAAAGACAAACAATCTCCTTCTAAAGCAACGAGATCAACGGAGATTTACGTCGAGTTCATTAAACGCGATACCGTAGCTTTCATTGGCAGTGGTAAAGCGTTTTGTCAGGCACTATCTAGCGGAGTGAGTCACTCTAATGTGGAGCACGACTGTAACTGTTTGCTAGTGCTCTTACCCTTAGATAGAAAAGGCCGCTTTTCTAGACACGTACTTTCCAGCCGAGGTAGTAGCTCGTCCGCACGCGCCCGACGATTAGACCGATTCTTTACGAAGTTTCCAAAGAAAAACGAGTTCGACTCGTTCCCGTCGCTTTCGGAAAAGAAAATACGTAGAGATGTATAGGTACATACACACACACACACACACACACATACGTCAGTACGTTGCAATTCACGTGGATTTAGGACTCGAACTCGAAGAAGAATGCCGGCAGCCAACCACGACCAACGCCCCGAAGGCGACTTCGCATTCTAGGTTAACGCGATTGATATATGCGCGAGGTAGAATCGTGAACTTGTCCAAATCGATGATCGATTAAGGTCTTTAACCATTTGCATTAACCATGAAATAATAAAATAAAGCGACTCTTCGGGAATGTCGAATCATGCAAATTCTTTCTGTTATGCTATTTGGACCGATCTGGTTAGAATGCTACCACTGTAATACTGGTATCTTTCTATCTCTCTCATAATACACACATAATACTGTCTAATGTTACGCATGCCAGTCTATTTATTTCGAATAAAATTCGTAATACATATATCGATATCAGTAGACATCACAAAAAATGCAAAAAATATTTGAATAGGAATATCTTTAAATACTTTACATAGAAAGTAAGAACGACTGTCAAAATTTATAATAAATTCAAAAACTCGACAATGTTAGATTCAAATCTTATCGTAAGTATGACCTAACGAATGCACGCGTAACTCGGTATTTTTATTGTAAGAAACAGAAAGAATGAGAAGGAAACGCGTTTGAAGATAACTGTATACGGGGCTGACTGGTCTTACGGATAAAGGCATGTTTACGCAAGGGTTTTGAGATTGACGGCGCCTACGCGAGCGGACTTAATGATATATTTTTTTCTTTTTTTAACAGGATGAAACATTTTTTTTGCGGAAGCCAAACGAGACGCTTCTATCGAAACCAGAACTCCTCAACCATAAAACTATTTATACACTAATTTATTATGTAAAATAGGCATTATCAATTTATGTGTATTACTATAAATTTCTCGTCATATTATAACAATATCACGTTAATGTACGTATACCGTAACACCAATAAACTTACAATTTATAAAACAACTAATTAAAACGAGAATAATTATATATACAAATAATACTCGAAGAGAAGAAAAATCTAATATAACATCTTAAAATACAATTTTATAATTTTATCGTCGAATAAGAACAAAATTGCTTATGCTAATCTCGAAATAAAGATTGCAAATACATATGTTGACATTTTAAATAGAAATTTGGGGTTCTTAATCGAAAGAAGAAAAACTGGAGCGAAAAGTCGTAGACTCGAAAGAAGTATACACAAGTATAGAATAAGAGAGAGAGAGAGAGAGAGAGAGAGAGAGAGAGAGAGAAAGAAAATAAAAAAAAAAGAGATCAGCCGAGATGTGCCGTCACAGGCGGGCGACAGAGGAGGCCGATCCACGTTGAACAGGAAATACGCGATTCGCGCCTTGATCGGCAACAGGTCGGCCATACGCATACCTGCGAATCGTCTTGTTCTACTTGCACCTGCAATCGATCCTCTTATAAAGACTTTCCCAGCAGAAATTTACGAACGAATTGCAATTGAACGATACCGTCCTACGAGACCAATATCCTTTGCAAGTACCTTAACATTTATTCCAAATTTACTTAAGATTTTTCGTAAGAGTCTTCGACACGTTTATGATTAACTTGGTCCAAATTATTTAAATATAAAATTTTAATCATGTTTAAAACTAATAGTAAACCATATTCATAGAAAATTAACAGGAGAAATTTCTTAACTCTCTCTCCTTTGAAAATTCATTATTGTTACGTTAAAATTAATTATATATCGTAAATTACTTTAAAATAAATATTATGATATTCTTTTATTTTTTTATATTTCTAAAGCAAGAAAAAAGATTACAAAAGAAATCTTTACAAAATTTAATTTGATCATTATTAGGAAAAGTATCCATTAATAATTAGTAATAAAATAGAATAATCGTAAAAGTAAAATCGATTCGAGTTTGATTTCGAGTTAAGTAAAAGACATCAATAACATCTGTATCGAACGATCGGTCAGATAAGATAGGAAGATAGAAATCGCAAAAATAAATGGTAAAAGTTTCATAGGAAGTACCCACGTTAGTAACCTAACGACGATTTCACTTTTCTATTGTCATCCGAGGATGACCTGAACGGCCATATTATTCCTACACCGGACACACTTTCACTGAATCGCACGTACGAAAGGGGCTCGCTCCTAATTATCGCGAACGTCACGAGTTTAGTTACTACCGTCTAGTTACTTCTACTTTTTAAACAGCCCATTAAGATAGCACGACTGGAATATATTAGTTCAAGTGTTTCTGTGAAAGAAAAAAGAAAAAAGAAAAAAAACTGAAAGAAAGAAAGAGACAACCGATCATAAAAAGGATCTTTCATTTCTTCTTCCTTTTTTTTCTCTTTGTTTTATCTTAGAAAACGTTTAACGAACGTGTTGGCTCGTTATCTTTAGAAAATAACAGAATAAACGATATTACGTAGAGAAAAGAAAAAAATTGTCGTACAAGAACTGTCTCGCCTTGATTATGGTAGCGAAAAAGTAGGCCAAGTCAGTTGCTTCGAGCTGAGCTAGATGCGTATCGTGCACGCACGTGTCTTACGATAATACGATCAGTGTATACCACACGTTTCCTCGTTTGGGAAAAATTCAATGAAAAATTTTCCGAATAAATAAAAGATCGCGCGAAAAAAAAAATTCTTTGAAATTGACCTCGAAGAAAATTTTTAATTCTTCGGAAACGTTTATCGGCAACGCGTGCACATACGTTTCATCAGATAATTCTATTCTTGAAATATTAAAGCTCACCGTATCATTTAAGGACCTGGAAGACTTGCCATTTAACTCAAATCGTACCACCGAAAAACTGACGAGAAAGTTAGCTTTTAAATCGAAACTTCTCAGGTCGGTTTGACGCCGTTCTAATGTCATGAACGCGAGAAGCTGAAGGCGATCTAATTAAAAGGAAACGATCAGAGGAATCCTGCACAAAGAACGTACCGTGAGAACCGGGCCGAGAGAGTTAACTGGTGTTGGATAGGAACGTTCTTTTGAGGATAGAACTCTTCGCTTGGGATTTTAATTAAAAGAGAGCATTGCCATGCACCAGCGGGCCAGACGCGCTACGCGAAACGAGCTTACATTAAGGACGCGTAAAACGTTTTTCCGGGAGCGGGAAACAGGGAAAAGAAATCGTTCGCAAAAGAAATTTTCTCTGCCAACATCTTCGCAAAATAATCACAACTAAGAGAAACACGTAATGCGAGTACAATTATTTTGAGAGAAACAAAAAAGAAAAAAAAAAAAATAATATAATCGAAATTAATACCTCGACCAAAATGACACGAAAAAAAATTAATAAAAAAGATTGAACGATTTTAAATTGTAAATATCATTACTTTCGTATTACAAGATGCCTATAATAATGAATTCTACGACGAAAGTTATCGAGATTCTTTTTTTTGACGCACATATTTACGTAAAAAATATTTTACTTCCTTACTTAGAAACTTATACTAATGTTAAATCGATAAGATCTTTCATATTCTACAAAATGTTAATATTTATTGATCTAAACATTATCGATTAATCTCGAATAACGAGATGATCACGAACGTAGCTCTACACCAAACGACTAATCCAATGAAAAAGCATCTCTTTGTGGTCGCCCGCAAGATTGCACGTTCTGTGTAGCCACGAGAAATGTCCTTTTCCTATCTATTATGATTTATCAATCGCGGTTTCGTCGTTTCCCATTACACAATACTATGTTACGGTATGAATGACATCGTATTTAAAGTAACTCGTCACGACTTTAATCTATTACTTTGATATCTCTCCTCGACGATCTTTTTAGCTCTGCTCGTGCTTACGTATGTGATGTAGATAAACAGCGTAACTACGTTAGAATGAAAAGGATAAAAAAAAAAAGAGGAGTACTTCCTGGAAAATATCCTAGAAAGTGCAGGGAGATCGAGAGAATAATAGATGAATCTGCTGACATTTGGGAACTGGAAGTAAGCTATTCTCACGATAAATTAGTGCCGTGAGCATTTCCATCCTTTCGATAAAGAGAGAGGAGAGAGAGAGAGAGAGATAAAGAAAAAGAAAGAAAATTGCCGTTTCGCGGAAGTTACTAATGACGACGCCTTCCAAGATTTTTCTCATTTTTCCTCTTTGCTACTGAGTGAAGAGGGTTCGCTACCTGATGAAATTGTTCCCTTTGTTTAGTCCAAAAAAAACAAACAGTAAAAGGGTTCCATCGATCTCACTTCGAAAAAGAAATTCGACTTTCTGAAATTTCTAGATCATCAAACTCCGAAATTGATGATCTAGATCATCAAACTTATAATTACATCTAGATAGGCTGCTAATTAAAAAATATATATACCAAATTTATACAACAAAAGTTGAAAGAATCCGATATACGACAGATTGAAAAAGACGTAGGCTAAAGTATTGAATTTCTCTCATTATTTTCGTAACAAGAAGAAGACGACATTAAACAATTAACGTTATTTTGGAACATTAAAAAAGAAATAAAGAAGAAGAAAAAGAAGAAACTATAACTATACTTATTTACCGCATGCTTCTCGACGCACGAACACTTCAGCACACAATTACATAATGATGTACGTTTCGAAATTCTTTTCTTTTTTTATCTGAGATCAAACTCGAATTTTGAAAAGAAAATAAAAGAAAAAGAAATAATAAAAATAAAAAAAGAGAGAGAAAGAGAGACAGAAAGAGAGAAAGAATGGGAGAGAGAGAGGGAAAAGAAGAAAAAAAGGAACGTCATTTGAAACTGTCCATATATATACATATATATATATATATATAAAAATAAGGAGAGAAAGAAGAGCGGAAATAGAAGGAGGAGAAGAGGAAGAGGAGGGCCAGTTAGAAAAGGACAAGAGAAGTTTCCCGAGAAAGAAAGCTGCTACCAATGGGAAGAAAGAAGTTGATCCTCTGGTGCAAGTCGACTAGAATCGTCCACGCTCCGCTACGTATTGCTCCGCTACGCATCGCGTCTCAAGCCACCTCTTCATACAGTGAGAGAAAGAAATAAAGAGAGAGAGAGAGAGAGAAAAAGAGAGAGAGAAAGAGAGAAAGAAAGAGAGAGAGCACTGTCTAGAGAGTATAGTCGAAAGAGGGCAATGCGTCCGACGCGCTGACCTACTATCTCCGCTTCGCCGCGCGCCGCATCGCTTCTTCCTTCAACAGTATTTTCTTTCCTTTTCTCATTCATGCACCGATCGCGTATCCGATCAGAGTTCCTTGATGTATACCTTATTCGGGTTCGAACGACATAGCCCATCTTGAAGGTATACCTTCTAAATAAATACATACACGCAGTCTTATTTCTAAAATAATTTTTTTTGAGAAAAGAATATTATGTATGTGTATATATATATGTGTGTATGTGTGTATATACGATTAATATAATATAATATGATATAATAATCCTATAGATATCATATCATATTAATTTTAACTATACTTTCATTACTTTTTATTACAGATATTATATTACTTTTATTTTACATATCGTAAGATTTATTTTCCTAAACACCGTGAGAATATTAACTTTATCGAAGAACGAAGAAAGAATTCAATTATTCATTAATGTATAGTAGTTCGTGAATATTGATGTGTGATGCGTATAAAAAAAATAAAGACGAAAATAAAAAACAATCGAGTCAGAAATTCGAATTGAATCGAGTCGAAATTGAAAGGGACGGAGATACGAATGGGTTTGCTTGATTCGGACGTTTATCACGAATTGCTCGCTGTCAAAAGAATGAACACCGCAAATGCGTTCGAATGCACATACGCGTGTTTCTCTATAGGTAGTAGGTATATAGGTACATATGTAGCACAGAAGAGGGCCCGCGGCAATATAAGGGATTCGTCTCGAGTGCTCTCGACTCTTTCTCTCGTCGATTCCAGAGCAACAGCACGTGGCGTGTCACGGATAGCGGGTCTCTCTCTCTCTCTCTTTTTCTCTCATCAATGAGTGACACTAAATTTTCCGGTTTTCCAAGAAAAAATGATAAACAACTCGTACGATTAACCGATATTAACCAAGACAAATATTGCGATTCAATTTCCACTTACGATTAATCCTGTATGTTAGTTATTTCGAGTATGCACGATTGAATATTAAAAAAAAAATTTAACGACATAGATTTTTTACATATTTATAAATATTTGGTGCGGATACGCGAATTCGTTAAAAGAAAAAAAAAAAAGAAAGAAAGAAAAATAGAAATGTTCTCATCAAATAGCGAACGTGTTAAATTTTTGCCATTGAAAAAAGGAAGAAAAAATATCAAAAAAATATAAAACCAAAAAAAAATCTTTATCGACGACCTTAACGCAACATCCTCCTCTTGTTATCCCGTCACGGTCTCGCTTTCGCGAAATTTCATCGGATATTAAACGCGATGCGAGGTCGATAAACGCACGTACAATATCGCGAGAGAGCGTGAAATAATCCGGTAGCCATAGGAGAAGCTCGTAAAATAGATTCACCGGATTCACGCGGAAGCAACGTAGCGGTCGTCGCGTTAACGACCGGTCCTGTCATTCGAAAGGAGGAGAACACAGTTCGTTGCTAACAGCTACTAAACGTATATGACAACGATGACGAAGGCGATATTCGGAGAAAGAAATATAGAAAGAAAGAAATAAAGAAAGAAAGAAATAAAGAAAGAAAGAAAGAAGAAAAGGAAAAAAAAGATAACGTCCTAGTGCGAAAACAAAATAAAATAAATACGTGGTAAGACTGGCTTATCGTTGGTTATCAAGCGCACCATGTGCAACCAAGACCATTAAGCGTAACCGTTTTATCTAGAATTAACGAATTAACGGTAAACACCCACTTCTTTTATCATTTTATTTCTCATAACTAAATACCTTCTTTTTCCTTTTTCTTTTTTTTATATCATTATTATACAAATCTTTCTATAATGGTCACTAGATCACTCACAATCCCAATCGAGAATCTTTTAGCACTATTATTTCTATTGATATAATTACAAATTGTATTGATAATATTTAGGATGTAACTTTCTAATATACTATTAAAAAAATCTAAGGAAAAGATATCTCCAAAAACTGTCTCCAAGATAAATATAAATTATTATAATTATACCACGATCATTATTTCTTGAAAATCTTCAAGTGTCTCGACAACTTTTAATAGGATATACCTCAAACTTTTCTTCCGCGAAAGTACAGACAGGGACGATCATCTGTTTTATCAAACGATAATCGATCTCGAAGATGATCGATAAACGATAAAGAGAAAAGCAAAGAAAAAGGGAAAACAAAAGCAAAGAAAGAAATAAAAAGGAAAACGATTTTATAAATCTACTCACGGCTAGCAATAGTAAGGGCAGCAATAAGATAAAGGCCGTCTTCCGTATACTCCGCCACGTCCTCTCCATCGTGTGTACGTTTTCCTTCTGTAATTAAAAAAGAAAACAAGAAAAAAAATAATCAAGTTCCAAGGATCGTAACACGTAACGTCGTTCGCGTTATCCTTTCTCCTTTTAACCCGCACAGTAAGTGTCATCGCTAATAGAAATAAAGGAAAGAAATAAACATGCACGAAATACGAAAAAGAAAAAGAAGAAGAGAAAAAAGAAAAAAGGGAGAAGAAAAAGAAGAAGAAGAAGAAGAAGAGGAAAAAAAAGAATGCATTTGCTGACAATCGTCGCCAGCCGGAAGCACAAGTAGCACGTCTACCTGTCCGATCCTCTCCGAAGGATGTTACGCAACGCGCATCTGACCCACTTCCTTCGAAATCGTTGCTCTTAATTAAGAAGGATGAGAAAACGTTTAAACGTTCAAGAACTTTTCCACAGTCTGCGTTTTCGTAACACGGAGGACTGTTAAATACTTCCGCGAACGATGTAATTCATATTCCTAAACATTAATACTGATTACACAGTGACAAACAAACAAATAAAAAAAAAAAAAATTTCCAACTCATTGTCAGTAAAAAGTGATCTCCCCGGTTCCTTTATCTATCATCGATAATCTCGAGGAATAAAAACTATCATCGAAAGTAAAAATAAATCGGGAAGAAATCGATAGATCCGGGACTGTTTATTTGTCTGTCTACGAAAATTCGAATATTTTTTACGGAAAGGAAAAGAATAAAAGGAAAAAGAAAAAAGGAACTGTACAGACGATCTTCCGTCTTCTTCGAAAAGAACTTATCTACTTTGTGTAAAAAAAAAAGAAAGAGAAAAAAAGAAAGAAAAAAAAAAAGAAAAAAAAAAAAACTTCGTCGATCGCGAAACAACGCTCGAGGATTCACACCTGACTCCGAGTCCTGCGATAATCCTTCTTGTTTTTCTCCGTTGATCCGTTTTTATTCTTTTGTTCCTCTCCTCACGACCCTCCCTCCCTCTCTCTCTCTCTCTCTCTCTCTCTCTCTCTCTCTCTCTCTCTCTCTAATCGACGACGAGTCACACCTGTCGCACGAAACGAAGCGTTGCTAACAGTTGGTCCTCATCAGGCCACTCTTTTCAACGACAATAACGACGAAGAAAAGTTGCGCGCGCGCGAGCAAGAATGGACGGGCCCAGAGGTGGCTGTCCTGGCCGACGGGGACCGACTGAAGGTGCGAGCCACGCTCGTCTCGGCCACGAGCCACGTCCTAGTGACCTACTGACGATCTCGATCGTTCCTACTGTGCCACCTTTCATTCCCACCATCACTACTACGTTACTACCACTACCACCATAAACTCATCACGATCAAGCTACCTGGAGTATCTACGTCAGAGCAAGGCACAAACAGGCCCAACGTCGTTGTCGTCTCTACTCCCTCCTCCTCTTCTCTCCCCGCCCACTCCTTCTACTTCCCCATAGCGGACTTAGCTCTTTCTTTTTTCATCATCATTCTCTTCTGCTTCTTCTTTTTTTTCTGCTTTTTTTCTTCTTGCTTTTTTTTCTCTCTTTCTCTTCTTCTTCTATCTCAAGGAATATGTTATAAATGAAATGGGATTCGTATTAACGCCCGAAGAACTTCTCTTCATATTCGCGATAGATTATTTTGATCCTTTTTTTGTCCCGTTAGAAGGCATTTGCTTTCACCGAAACATCGTAAAACGCTAGTAAGGGGAAAGTGGGGGAATCGACGCTAAAGAGAATCTTTATGGTTCAATAATAAATGGTTCTTTTTAAGTCTATCCTTTTTAATACTTCCTTCCTCTTAACTTCGTTGAATTAAATAATTACGTTCAACGATAATCGATTTATGACTATAAATCATGATTATATAATCATTTCAAAATGCGAAGATTTTCATTTCGTTGGATAATTAATTAATCGGATTAAAGAAGTGCTGATTGTTCAAATTGTTTAGATATTATTTATCGTCGTTTGCGAACTGCGATATTTGAGAAGATCTATCAGTAAAATTCTCCTAATTTGACGAGACGAACGAAACAAATTTCGATGACTTTCTACGATGTTATTAAAAAACATACGAATAAAAACGTGTAATTAAATCTTTTTATTCTCGCAAAAGAACGCGGATAGACGTCGTAAGCAATAATAAATCCGGCATGAGCTCCTGTGACGATCATGCTCGATAGAACTAACTACATCTACCTAACTTCCATTTTATTCTATACCGATTCGAGTTTCATCTCGAAGACTTTCCAGGAGGATTAATAGAAGACATCCTACGAGCTCCTTAAAGTATAACGCTGGAGATTACATAGCTAGACGATACTTCCATTTTCAATCGAATTACTCTTCTATCTTGTTATTAGTAGACGCTCTCTCCAACGTTAGATCGAATTTCAGAACATATTTAAAGAGGACATCGAACTTCAAAATTTTCGACAAAAATACGGATTTATATAACTTTCCATTTTGTCTGTCTATTTAATAGATCCTTCCTTTTTTAATTTTTATCTGTTAACCAACTTAATGAACAAAAATTAATTATCCTAAAAAAAACAAAGAAGAATAATACTAAAAAAAAACTAGAAAAAAATTATTAATTTTTCACATTGTAAAAAAGTTCCTAGGCATGTAGTTTTACAATTTGAGAAAAGAAACTAGTCTAAAAAAAACGTCGAGAAAAAAGATTTGATTGTTGAAATGATTGAGAAACTTTAGGCTGATTTTACATACGCAATATAGAAAACACTTGTTGTCTACTTTATTGCACTACAAATGAGAAAAAAAAATTTCTAAAAAATAGATCTAATCGTTTCGTTTTCTCTCTTCGTAGAATTCTCCATATATGTACCTTACATGTAGTAAATGGAACTTGCATAATCACACGAAACCGATAAGAATGAGACTCGAACAAGTCAACGAGCAACGCACCGACCTAGATTTCTCACCCGCATGATGTTAACTCGTCCATCCGGAAGTGTCTTATGGTAGTTCGTGTACCTACAAGGATAACGACCACAGCTCGATAATACGTGAAAGTGCGAGTGAAGTGAGTTTCACCAGTCTCCTACTGTATATTTCCCCAAAGGACTTTTTCGCAACATTGTAAAACAAAAAAAAAACAAAATGATACATAACAAAATCGTAAAAAAATTATTAATTTATCGAATGAAATTCTCTCTCAATTAAAATTTGTATACATTATATTCAATTATATCGAGAAAATAAATAAAAAAATTTCCTTCCCGTACAATAATAATAATAATCAAATAATAATCAAACATTTTTCCAATTTTAACAAAATAATATTTAAATTAATCATCATTCAAAAATTCCTTTCAAAATAATGATTCAACACGAAAACGAACGAACCCACCTGATTCCAATAATATATTTGAATCATTTTTTCGTTCCTCGACTTTTTTCATTCGAGAAAATTTCTTTTCTCTCTCTCTCTCTCTCTCTCTCTCTCTCTCTTTTTCTCTTTCGTTTCCTTTCCCTCTCTCGTTTTACACCTGTTTGCTGTCAGTTGTTTAACGTTCAGAGTTCTAACACAAAAATCCCTTACGTGTCGTAATTTTGGGTCCTAATAGTAAAACCTTTTCTACTTTCTCACAAAAGTAGACCTACAGAGAATGCTCAAGGAGCAACATCAGAGCTAGAGAAAACATTCAGAAATGATTTTCAACCGAGTCACCGTGAAACGACGTTTTCCTTTTTCACGAAAACGAGTCGTCGTGGTCGTTTATGTTGTTGTCCGTTCACAACGAACGACAAAAGGGACTAAACTTTTAACGAAGCTTTAACCACTCGAAATAGTTAACAAAAAAAAAGAAAGAAAGAAAAGGGAAACAACGTTCTAAATCGACCTTATTTCACTCGAACGTTGCATTATTTAATATAAACAAATTTATTTCAATATAATAATTGGAGTTCCACTTAACAGATTATAACTGATCTCATAACAATCGATAAAAAACGTTTGAATAAGTAAGTGATCATGGTCTTCTATAAAAATATACGATTCTTGTTTAAATGAATTTTTTATTGAAGTTAACGTTTATTGAATTATCGGAGTGTTTCCAATTATATGAAGTGTCCTTGTATATATCTACGTAATATCGATTCATTGATAAAAGCAACTAAATGATGATATTAATTATAATCTTCTACTAAAACCTCTCTAACATCAAAAGGAGCAATCATAGCTTTACTATGAGATGGAAAATATTTCATACTCGAATAATTCGATAGGTAAATGGTGATCTAAAATTGGAGATGGTACATGTATAATGTCAAGCGATCTAATCGATATTCGATGTAAAATAACGTGTCAATCCTAACAGAGTTGAGGGCCGTTTAGATCGAAGAGAAAGGGTTATTCGTGTTCACCTGAAACAAGTGGCTGAGAGCTAACGCGATGTGATCTGAAAAAGACACGGTAGAAAAGCGAGCTGTTGGGAGAAAGCGGCCCCAAAAATAAAATCTCTGTAGCTTGGCAACGCACTGAAAATAGACAACATAAACGGCCTGTTAGCCTTCATTCAAGAATTTTATTCTCAAGATCCAAATATAGAAGGAACACGATTTCAAATGGAGCCACGTCAATCGAAAGAGAAAAAGGATGAAAAAGTCAAGAGTACTTTTTCTAAATTTCTAATTTCGTGCTTTTAAAGAACTATCGAGACAACGATAAAGAAAGAAAGTTTAGTAACTTATTAAGTTGAAATAGTACAAGTTCGTATACATATCTATAGAATGTGAATCTAATCATAAAATTATAATACGAATACGAATATCATATTCAAAGTCTCGCGTGGAAAAAAAAATTTAGAGATTTGAAAAACTCAAAAATTAGATCCTCGGAAACACGATACGTTTCACGTTCGTGGATTCATATATTCCCCATGAAAATCCAATTAAAACTTTTCATTCGTTCATATAAACAAGTGTCTCTTTTTTGGTCGAATATGTTTCACGTGCTTCACACACGACTCGTTGTAAGAAACACCATGGGAAGACACGTATATATCAGTAACTATAACAGTATCTCACGTCCTAAATAATCTCGACAAATGCAAGAGCAACGAAAAGAAAAAAGAAAAAGGAAAAATGAAACGGAGGAGGTATTTTCCGCTGTAACGTCAAACGATCGTTTTTCTGTTGATATCAAAACGACGCGACGATCATCTTTCTCGACAAAATTATAGTACGTATATGTGCAACTAGACACAGATTACTTTTCTATCGTTAAAGACCGAAGAATCACGCAATTATTTTACTAACGGTGAATGAACCCATCGAACGTTCCATTTAACGTTTACATCTATTAAAAAAAATCTATGTATCTACAATTAACAACATGAGCTCTCTGTCTCTCTATATGTACAAATATATAATATTGAAAAATTTTGCATCGCCATAAATATCGAAACTTAAAAGCTATTACTTCTTTGTTTACATATTATCCAATTTGTATACTCGACGATAAATCCAAAAACCATAACCTGTTCACGTTTATGACACTTCCATTAAATTCTCATAAGAAAGTCTTACTGTACGATTTAAAAACGTGATAGAAAAACTTAAAAAAAAAACTTTCTATGTTAATGAACGATCCGGCAATAATGTCGATAATCCATCACCTTAGAAAATAATTTTCAATTTTATGTCGTTGTAATGACACCGTTGGGAAGAAAACGAGAAGGCTGTAGTCCCGGTTTCATCGTCACGGAAATCAGATATCGGGTAGCAGCAGGCAGGCAGTTCAAGAGGCTCGTTGTACGTAAGTACTTACTTACTTACTTACTTCCCCCACCCCTCGGGGGCTTCCCTCTTCCTCTTCAGCACCCTCACGAGTTATTATTATTTCTACCGGCTGAGAAGGTGCCACCCTTTGTCCGCGAGCAAGGTGACAGGTGTGCAGGGAACTCGTGACGTAATCAAGTACCGTTATGAGTGCACACGCGATGATACACATATAAAACACATGCAAGTAAATACGTATACGTATAATGTATCTACCAAGCCAGGTGAAACCCCATAAGAATGCGACGCGAAACGGAACACCGTAAGGCTACAACGGCTGTGTGCGTACAAACGCGAAATTCTGCTCCTACGTGAAAGTGACAGGGACAGGATGGAACGGGAAGAAACGAGACGAGAAGGAAGAAAGAGGATGGCAAAACGAAAGAGAAGAAAGAAAAAAAGGAAAATATTATATAGTTGGATCGTGTGACGAAGAGATCGTTGATTATATTGACCCTCGTTGACTCGTAAAAGAAATTATTTTTTATCTATTCTAAAATAACGGTCATAATTAATTAGTTTTCCTATGAAAATAGTCAGATAATTTGCCCTTTTAATATGACGTGAAAGATAAGTCTTTTAAATGAGAACATTTGAATATTTTTGTTAATTATAAACGTACGAATATTCCTTGGAATGGTATTCTCATAGATCAATAATATATCCGGCAACAACGAAATGTTCCACTATTCTACATAACATGTGTACATTCCTATGGAATATCTAATTAAATTCAAATTTAGATACATATCATAATACATGCGTATAACACTGGAAACTAATTAATATACGTATTAAACGAACTAATTTTATAATGAAATCATTAATAGAAATACAATTATATCGAAAATTCAATGAAATAAACAAGTAAGTATTCGTTTTCTCAGAGATAAAAAACTTCGATAATATACCAGATGAAAAGTCATTTAGTTCGTTAGTCGATCCATTATTTATCTTGATGAAACGTCCAACTCCGTTTCCTACTTTTTACACAACTAATATACGACATATGTGTACATACACACACACACACACATGAGTATATATACAAATACCGGTTAGTAGTCGTGCAAAATACCGAAGCAGAAAGCGCTAAATTAAGGCGTCGTTCGAAAACCGTAGAAAATTGGACTCATGGCTCGTCAACGTCGTTGTTTACGAAACTTTCACGGGAACGTTCCTCTCGCTCGTTAAAACGATACGACCGGCGTTTTTTACAAATCTCCCCATCTCTACCTTTTTTTGTCTACTGCTTTCGAGAAATCGTTTGACACGTACGTATATGTCCTATGTGTATATATATATATATATATACATATATATAGATAATAATAAAAATATATATATTTGTGTGATATGTATGTATACGTATGTGTATAGATATGTACGTAAGCTTATATATCTATGTACCAATTAAAAGTGCTCATCACTTTTTCTCCAATTATTATCGAAATTCTACGTACACAGATATTTCGAACCCATTTTTAAATAACATACACGAACAAATAGAGAACGAATCGAAACGAATTCATTACTCGTTTAAAAGTTCACCATCAATGCTGTCGGCTTTCGTTCTGAATTCCAAACTCTCTCATTCTCCCATGTTTTTATTACATTTCAACGGCCGATGTATAACGTAGTACGGGTGTAAAGTTTACACTCTCACAGTTACACGAGAAAAAGAGATGGAAAGAGAGGCACGATATTGCTGGTACGAACGATGATAACCGAATGCCTATGTATGATTTTATACAACCTATAAAACGTTCTAATGGAGTCCGTTGTCTGTTGATAAATGAATCGTCCTTTCTCTCTCTCTCTCTCTCTCTCTCTCTCTCTCTCTCTCTCTCTCTCTCCTTCTCTGTCTTTTACATACGCTAAATGAACGTTTGTATGTATACAAACATAGGTACTCTCGCTTTCTCTCTTGCTCGTCAGCTTCTTTCCTCCTCCACGATAAAGGATTATTTCTCTCTCTCTCTTTCTCTCTCTCTCTCTCTTTCTCTCTCTATCTCTTTCTTTCCTTCTCTTTCTGCCTACATGCGGCCTTATTCTCGAGACACGGAGAACCAGAGGACGTCACGAAAGAAGAGAAGACGTGAGAACGCTGACACACTGACTCGCTACCCCACATACCCTGCTGGCCTTTTCAATGGGTGCTCACGAGAGAAAGAGAGAGGGGAGGGATCAACGGATGAAGTAAAAAAGAAAAAAAAAAACGAAGAAGAATCTTCGACTTTTTCAATGATACCTAAACCTCTCCTACTTTTTTTCATCGAATCGATATATCTAATCGATATTAAAAAATAAACACCTCACATCGTCGAAAAATATTAATAATAATAATGACGATAATGATGACGCCGATGATGATGATAATGATGTTAATGATGACGATTTTTATGATAAAGAGAAAAAGATAGGAAAAGAAATAAATAAAAAAAAAAAAAAAAAAAACGAGAGAATGTGTAATAAGCACAATCGTTGACACTAATCAACAAATATTCACTTTCGTATTCGGCACAAATTTCGAGCACAAACCTTTCGTTCGTTCGTTCGTTCGTTCGACGTGAAGCTCCTTATCGTGTGAATTGATAAGTCCCTCTATTGTAATCCTATTCGAGACACACACACACTTGGCACTTAATAAATATTATCTTCTTTTCGTAGCTTCTATATTTTTTACAATGTAAAAAAGTATATATATTGTATATGTAAATATATATATGTGTGTATATATATATATATATATAAAAAGTTCTACGGAAAGAGTGAAACGCGTTTTTATGTAAATACTTTAATCAAAAAATCACATGAAAAAGAACACGCCGGCGAGTTTGATGAGTGCGTTCGTGGTCTTATGAGAACGTTGGAAACGAAACGCAACCTATATACTCTCCCCTCTTCGGGGTCGTCTGCTTTCACCAAAATCCCTCATTGCCTCTCCGCCATATTACTCCTCCTTTTCGTTCGTTTCTTCTCTCCTTTCGTCTCTTCAAACCCCTTTTGAAAAAACAAAAAGACATTCAAATTCCTCCCGCCGTTGTCATTCATATAGGAAATCCCTTCTCCTTTCTTCTATTTCAAATTATTCACTCACAATGCGTGACGTGACGTACGAATTTTTTTTTTCAATCAAGTGACAATCCCGATAAAAATTGCGGATCTACATATATTTTAATGATCCTGATAATCTTGATCGAATATAAATTTTTCTTCGATATCGATATGAATTATTATTTATTAATCCGTAAACAATTATATAAAAAATATATATATTCAGATAATAAATAAATTCTAAATGATTAATAACTGAATATAATAGATATATGATACTGCGAGATAAGTTATAAAAAAGAAACTTGAAAATTCGAGTGCATCTGTATCTCGATTTATAACGCGTATCGAGGACTTTCGCTTGTATCCGGAGCACGCTCGACTTCCGGCATTCATGAAAGAAAGAGAGAGAGAAAGAGAGAAAGAGAGAAGGAGTGAGAGAGAGAGAGAGAGAGGGAAGCATATACGGGGGCGCAAGTGGACTCGTCGTGATTCACAGTCGCTCCGTTTACGTCCCATATCGTAGCTCTCTCGAGGATGATTAAGAAAAAAGAAAGTTCGGAGCCTTTCGCTCCCTGCAGAAAAAGTATCTCGTTTGTCGTGCGCCGACGAAATCATGCATAAGCTCGTGCATAGTTTCTAATCATGGAAATAACTGAAATCATACTAGAATGAAATGAATGACACGTGAAATAAAAAAGACAAGTAATAGTAATATATAATAAATTAAGATAATACGACGAATAAATAAATTGCTTCATTGCGTAATTGTTTATGCAATCGTTTGAATGCAAAGTATCGTTGTCCGTGTAAAATATTTTAACTAATTTAAAATAGCGAAGAATAAAAAAAAAAGGATTAAGTATATTTCGTCGTATGTAAAAATAATAGATTAAAAATTGTTAACATTTAGTTACGAAAAAAAATGGTAAACGATGATATCATTCTATCCTTTCCTACATTCTACTTTATGTATATATCTATTGAATACGTACATAGATATAATACATACGTACACTATGACTACGTTCGTTCAATATACCTGCATATGTAAGTACATTTTCAACGAAATAACTTGCGTTCCATCGTCTACGTTCGATCCTTCTCAAACTAGAACACCGGCTCAATAAGTTTTGAGAATGTCATACGCTTGACCATCCTGCCTTTGAGAATTTCATATGTAATTCCAAGATTATCGAAGCATATCGAGAATCCGTTGTTATAAATTTTAATGGAGTGAACCAAATCGCACATAGATTAACGGCTCGCTATTTCCATTACACGAAATTGTAGAATCGATCATAGCGAATAGCGATATCGATAGATTAGTTAAAACTAATCATTATTAACTATACTTATCAATATTATCAATAGTATTCAAACAATATTACAAGAGTATCATTAGATAGTATATAGTATTAAACTATACAAAGAATACTTATAATCACTCACTCGTTACAATCATTTTAAATTAATAAATATTAGTAATATTAAATATTACTAATAATCATTTTCTAAGTAATCTGTTAGATCTCCATTGGTTATTGAAATATTAGAAATTGATAGAAAGTATGTAACTTAAAAATTTGACGAAATAAAATGTGCACGAAATAAATGTGTATACATGCACGTATATATGAGTTTAGTCATATATCATTATCATTGTTCTATTTTCTCATCGAAACGGTCGATCACCTCGATCTTTCCTAACGCGGATGCGATGCAGGAAGAAAGCTGCCCGAACAAATTCCGCGGCGTCCATCGGAATGGTGAAATTGCGCAATTTTTCCACGAGCTTTGACGTCAGCGGCCATTCACGAGAGCCCCATGCACCAGCAGCTTTCACACGGATCTCGCTTTGTTATCTAGATACCTACATACGAACAAGGAGTATTCCCTCGACGTATGTATATATAGTATGTCTATGGTGAAAAGTTTTATTTACTGGATCAATTCAAGGACGATTTATTTTATCGAAAAGAAATTATTGTCCTCGTCTGAATAAAAATAAATCGTTAATATCAATAAAAAAATAAATTGTTAATCGAATATTAATTAATGGTATATATGTATACATATATTTATTATTTTCTTTTATTTACAAAAATAAAACAAATTTTTCTAATAGACTTAATATATATGCAATTATTAAAATTGATTATAAATGTAAATATTATTAATAAATATTATTTTATATATATATACACACGTATAAGTATTCTTTGCATAATAATAATAATATTTAACATATAAATCATTAGTAATATAGTGTAGTTGTATACATATATATGTACGTATACATGCGTATGAAAGTTCTGGTTTACGAGTTCTTCCATTCCAATGAGATAAAAGGAAAGCAAAGATTGCGATCGATTTTGAACGAATTTTCTCCCATTGGTCTCTCTTTCGTTCCTCTTGGAGGGACAACGCGAGCACCGAGTCGTTCTTAGCTCGTACAACGCCTCGTTATCCTCCATTCTCGATAACCGGAATCACCTATTAGATATAATCTCGAGAAACCGATTTTCTGAGATTCCTTGTGACTTTCACCCGCGATGTGATCGCGTTTCTTCGCATTTACCTCGCTCACGAAGATCCGGTATTCTTGGTACTGGACCAGTTCCGAATACTTCTTACAGAGGTGATCGCGAAACGAAAGAAAGAAAGAAAGAGAGAGAATGAAATCATCGCCATTAAATGATTATCTTTCGAACACTCGATTCTACTCATTGGCCCAATTTTATCTTTCAAAACGTTTATGGATATATTCCTTTAAAAATATTCTACTCTTTGTCTATTATTTTAAATATACAAGAAGAAGTTCTCTATCTTTCACAATTAAATAATTATGAATTTTCAAAAATAAAGTAAACATATCTTAAATTTGATAGATACCTTTTACAAAATATTCAATGACTCGTCCATCGTAAAAATTGAAAAAAAAAAAAAGGAAGGATAGATTGTTTGCATTAACGAAACAATAAAAAATACAAATCTTTCGTTTATTTTGCACGATATATCCGGATTTCTGACGAGACGTCTAGTATAAAACTTTCATGGCGCCAAGCTAAGTATCTACGCTTAAGAATTCGATCGATTAATCGATCGATCGATCGATCGGTCGACCGATTTCTCTATCGAAATGCCGAATCATAGTAATTCGATGTCTGACAAAGTCGACGTACTTACGTGTCGGAGAACCTATGTCAAAGACGTCGCTTAAGTCGAACGTAAGATTTAGTTTTGGCACACTTTTCACGACAACGACGAGAACGTCAAAGCCGATTCGAGAAGTCTTGCTGCGACGTGTACCTCACCCAAGAAATTAACATTACAAATTACGAACGATGCCTTACAAATATTTCAAGTCTCAATCTCAAATAATACCCTTCTACATTTAACTTAGTCTACTTAGCGAATATTAAACATTTTCGATCTATCCGAGATTATGAAAAATAAAACGATTAACTTGGAATTTAAAGGATAAATAATAATAATTATTAATAACTACAATAATAATACTTTAATTAATAATTAGAATTAATAACTATTACTGGAAACAACTATTAATTATAATTTGATTAACAAATTGTAATTCCGTATTCAACAATAACATTAATAGCATTAATAATTAAAATTAATAAAGTTACTAACGATATAGTAGCTATCAAACGTTATTGCAAAATATACAATTATTCAATTTTATTATAAAATAACGAATAGACTGGCAATATATCATGATTTTAAAGATCTTTGGATAGCTTTCTCGAATAATCACGATTACGATCTGTCATTCAAGATACGTAGCTAGAACATATAAGTAAAGACATACGTATATGTGTACTTTCATAAAGTAACATGAAAAGAGGCCTTCGAAGACAATCGAACAAAGTGGGTGTTTAATTGCGAGGAAGTATGCATATATGTACGTGCGATAATTTTGGGTCACTGAATTGCAAGCTTTCTTCTTTCTCCCTTTCTCGATTGCTTGTGTCGAACGTGCCGTGTGATCGAACGCCCTTTCTTCTTCTTCTTCTTCTTCTCTTCTTCCTCCTCCTCCCTTTCCTTCTCTTTCTCTTTTACATCTTCTTTTATTCCTATTTTTTCTTTCTCTTTAACCTGTTCAATAAACCACGACGCACAAACGTAATTATTGCGGATGGCCGTAAATCTTTATCGCATATTACACTTGACGTTGAAATCAACTCGACTCGTGTGAACTTAACACGAACGTAATATAATCTTCAAACGAATAATATTCAAACTAAATCCTTCTCGTTATCAACCTACGCTAAATTTATATTATATAGAAAGTTTGTATTTTTGATATTAATAACAGAATATATTTATGATATTATTATTTTAATCTTTTTAAATTGAACATTACTAGCTAAAAACATACGCGATATTTTTTAGAATAATAATGATAAGATGTTTGTTTCGTATAGTACGTATATAAGATTTCCCTTATTTTTTCTTTTCTTGTTTTTTTTCTGTAAAACCAAGAAACGAAAGAATACAAAGTCGCAGAGTAAGACCAACGAAAATAAAATCGAGCACGCTTCGTGAGACCGTCAACTCTGAAACGGAGTGAAAGTTTTGCTTTCCTATTGCGATCGCTAACGTTCCAATCTCTCGAAATTTCATCGACGCGACGCGAGGAGACGCAACACCCGCGTTTCGTTCAAAACGTTAACAACACTTTCTCAAGAACCATTCGTACACCATCGTCGAGTTGTAAAGCTCTTCGAAAACTCAACGTCAACGACGAATTCTCTGTGATTTTCTCGTCTACGAAGAAAGATTCGCACGAAAGACGACGAAGAATCTACGGCACGTCAGAAACTCCATTACGGAAACG
The DNA here is from genome assembly GCF_014466175.1 of Vespula pensylvanica. Classification (NCBI taxonomy): domain Eukaryota; kingdom Metazoa; phylum Arthropoda; class Insecta; order Hymenoptera; family Vespidae; genus Vespula; species Vespula pensylvanica. Next base: position 4,049,947 of record NC_057691.1, on the reverse strand, counting down.
AGATTTCAACGACTAACGAGAATACTAAGAGTTGATGCTCGACCCTTTTACAAATCACTATCGTCTTATCAATATCGTCTTGTCAACTATCGTCTTAGAAATATCTTTTCAATTCATTTAATTTGCTAGAGGTACGAAAATTCGTATCATTCTCTCTGCTATAAGTAAATCTGATTATGAATTTCGTAATAACGACAGGATCGATAACGTAATACTTATTTTTTATAAGAATAATTAATTTTAAATAAAAATATATGAAATTTAAAGAATCTTATTATTGACACACAATAATTGTAGATCATTTCTTTGTGAATCAATGTTTTATAAAAAAAATATATATTAATAATATAAATCATTGAATGATGATTTACGTACAACGTTTATGTTTATAGAATTTTTAAGATAATTTGTTCCAAAATGAATTGAAAGATATTTCTGATTTTTCAAAAAAACTGAAAGATCGTAAGAATTTCTTTAAAAAAATCCAATATCTGGATCGATTAGAAATTTAACGAAATAAAAGTGACAAACAAACAAGGAAGCAGAAAAAAGGGAATAGATAGACGATCTTAGTGTGTCAGTGTGTCTATATGTTAATAGCTTGGCTCGATGAGCGGTTTTAACCTCGGCCACGAATCGACTCGATAGAAACAAACTCTGCTTCAAAAAGGATTCTAAAGAAAATGCAAGAAAGATAAAATGGTTCTTTTCGGAGACTCAACGCTGTTATATGTATAAATAAGAGTAAGAATTTTAAATATTATCTAAATAAAAAAAAATTTCTTTCGATACGATTTTCATTGTTAATAAACAATATTTAACATATAACTTTTACTATCGAAATTTTCTTTAAAACAAATATTTTTTGTATGTATATATATATATATATATATATATATATATATATATATGATAGATAAATTAGATTAGTGTTAAAAATAATTAATTAAAATTCGAAACGTTTAAATAAAATTATTTTTAAATATCCAACACTTCTGTATATTAATATTATCATACTAAAGTATTATTTCTAATATTTATATTCCAGCTGCTAATCTTATTCAAAATAGGATATACCACTTGGAATAATAGTTACTTAAATAGCAATCAGTAAATGGTAAGCGAAATGCGAAGGTGTGTGTATTTTTTGCGTTAATGCTCTCGAGTCGTTCTCAACGCTCTCCCGCTTAACGGTACCTCTCATGCGGGACGCGTGAACGCTAGAAAGTAGTTTGATATTTTGAGTAGTTCGCCAATTTCCTTCTTTGACTTCTTCGCACGCTTCAACTTCCCGTAAAAGAAAACGACCGACGACCTTGGCGATCTATTGCATCAATGGATCTATTCTTGCGTTTATTTTCGAAATAAATCTCGCGAGAAAATATCTAACTTTTTCTAATCGTTCCCCTTTACGATTAAAAAAAAAAAATAACTAACAAATCTTCCGACAAATTTCGTATAACATTGTTTCCTTATTTCAAATTAAATAACGAGAATGACCGATGAAAAGTTGAATTGTTCGAATGATTCAAAAAATTACACTTTCTTAACGAGAAAATAAAATAAAAAAGAAAGTATTTCGATACTTTTCACGAAGAAAGAAAAATACTGAGGTAAGATACTCAAAATGTATACTTAATTTAAATACTTGAAAGGTACTTGAAAAATGAATACCTAATTAACAATGTTTACATTCACCGTTATACTCGCAACGAATACGAATATTTCAACGTTCCATACGTAAATACGCAATAAAATTGCACCAAAGATTATACACGCGTATACAGTTTTCATGTATTCGATATTATTTCTTTCTCATTTACAATCGAAAAATTGATTGATCGTTCGTTCGCACTAATAAAACTCGTACTATGAAATGATTATTATCGAATCATTTTTCGATCATTTATTTTATCGAGCAAGTACTTCCATCGGGTACTCTTTTAAAGAAGAATTTTATGATTCCTTTCGAAACAAAGGATCTATATATATATATAAAATCGAAGTTAATTCAATTCACTCGCCTTTCAACCCCATGATAAATTCTTCTATCCTTGTCAAAAAGGGAGAGAGAGCTGTAAGTCGTCCATTTAAAATAGCTCACCGAAGTAGAAAAGCGTGCAAAATTATCGCGAATAATCGAAGCACGATGACAAAGTAAAAAATTGATCCTCGAGGATCGAGTCCTTGATAAGCGTTACTTCCGTTCTTTTCATACTCGACTCTGTACTACGTAAGTATATGCTTTAGTGTTGAAAATTGATTTTCTTTATTATAAAAGCAGAACTGAATCGATCTGTTGAAATATAGAGAATATTTTTTTGATGCAACGAAGAGTCCTTTAGTGACTCTCTATGCGCGTCTAATCAATTTCGTTGATGATCGATAGATGTAAAGTGAAAATAAAAAAAAAAGGAAAAAATCGAACTAAAAGGATATCACATACACGATTACGAAAGATGACTTCAATGGTGACTGATGACGAAGGATCGATCCTGTATTTTCTAAAAAAAGAAAAAAAAAGATGTCACTGATAACTCTAACTCTTAATATTACTTGTATAACACGTATAAAAATCTCTAAAAGTAAAAATAAACTAATGTAAATTATTCGATAAAATTCAAAATACAATATAAATCGATATGTTTACGTTTAACCCTTTACAATCTAACTTTTTATGGCGATTACAAAAAAAAAAAGATTATACAGTGATCTTATATTATTCATAAAAAAAAAAAAACAACCAAAAAAAAACAAGAAAAATCGAAAGTGTGTGTCACGAATCGAAAGAATGTTCACTTTCGAAAAAGTATATCATAAAAAGTCGTTCGTGACAAAAGTCGCTCTATTTTCGACTTTCTAATAATATCGATGCGATGACGAGGTGGTTAAGTCACTCGCGTCGCGCTCACTTTCACCGCCCACGCACGAATTTTCTATTCTCTTCGGCTTTCTCGTTGTTATGATACATAGATATACATATACGTTCACATATATCCCCGTATGTTGAACATGACGCGAACAATGAGTCACCTTATCGTCTGCGCCCGCTTTTTGAGTTTCTCTTATTGACGCAATTCTTTTTTTTTTTTTGTTGTCTTGTTTGATCTTCAACAAACAAAGACGATGATGTTAACCAACTCTCGGTTTCCCCAAAAGAAAAGAGAATAAAATTCAATCGACTTTTGAAATTTCATCGAAGATTAATCGTTTCGTGAATCGTCGCAGATTTCGACATTAATAAAAGTAGGCAAATTCGAAAATATATTTATCGTTAAAAAATATAAAATTATGTGTCCTACTTAATTCGAATCGTTAATAATGTATCTATCTCGTTTAATTAATCACAAGGAAAGACACGTATATCATAAGACACATATATTTTGTTAAGAGAAAAAAAAAAAGAAGAATTCGTAAGAAGGCAAGAAAATATTATACATATTTTTTAAGAGAGAAATCATTTCTTCTTCGAACGATTCTTTTCGTATCGCAGAAAAAAAAGTACGCAGATACAAATATGAAAAAAATCTAAGAAACTATATGGAACATAATATTTATCTATGAATCGTACCATATACTATAAATTAATATTAAATTTTACAAATACGATCAAATCGTATATCAAAAGAGTTAACTTCGTTTTAAAATTGTATGTGATAATTCATTCGTCGGCAACAACAAGTGGTAACCTTTCGATTCGTCCAATTTGCTTATCCACTTCTTTATAATGAATAGTAACGAATAAATTAATCTCAGTATCTATCTATTTACGTTCGTCCTCGTTCTTGAAATCAATCACAGCCAATGTCTAAACGACGGTGGCATCGAGTAACGGAGATGCCAAAATCAAAGGATCTTTTTTTTTCTTCTTTTCGAACTCTAAAATAATTATTCATGCGGCTCGATGAACGAGGTATGTAGAGAGAAAGAGAAAGAGAAAGAGAAAGAGTAAGAGAAAGAGTAAGAGAAAGAGAAAGAGACAGACAGATAGACAGACAGACAGACAGACAGACAGAGAACATTGACAACGGACTACTACTCGACTCAAGCAGACCACATTCTCCATTCGAAAGATTCGAGAGTAATAGTCGCTTACTGTGCCGATGCTTTTACGGCCCAGTGAAACTTACGCCGTTAATTACACATTCTACGTAACCTTTCAAACTATTATTATGCTCCCGGCTGTATTTTCTATAGGTCGATATAGAAAAATACTAATAGAAATCGATCGATTTTTAATCGAACAAATTTTTCTCATCGGTATTTGAATTTATTTCAACGATTCGTACGTACGATACATTGTCAATAACGTTAACGAAATATTAATAAATTTGTACGATATCAAACGTATATTCTCGACTATGTACAAATTCGATTTTTATGATGCGTTGATAGGATTGAAATCGATATACCTTGCATATAGATCGAACGATGTAACTCAACGATCCTGGTCACTTCAATTTGTTAGTCAATCCATTGCATACGTAAGTAAATTGCGTTTGAAGATTGATCCTATAAATGCAAAGGCACCCCTCTTTAATTTTCTTAAACGTATCTTCCTTATTGTTTTCCTTTCCTTTCAAATCTAATCTAAAAAAAAATTATGTTTGCAAAGGGAATGATATACCGTTTGAAAGAAAACGTTAGGATTATATATCGGTTTGTAAGCGACTCACGATCGAATGATTTCACCGAGACTCGAAGGTCGCCATATTTACGGAACAATAGACGATAATAGACATTTCACCATGTGGTATGCGAACCACGCCGCGCCACAGCAAATCCACTAAGAGTGCGTTCGAAGTTCTGCCTCCTCTCGAAGGCTGCTTTCACGATACGCATCCGGAATCGATCGGCGTTTCAGCTTCGTAAACAGGATACTTGTCCGACTCACCAACTCGATTAGAGCTATACTCGCTCGTCCTCGCCAGTCAGACTTGTTTTATAGCAAATTTCCACGCTTTTCACCGAACAGACATCTTCTCTCACCTCGATTCTCCGTTTCACTGAGATCTATTTCATACGTACTTAGATGAATTCACAAAAAAAAAATTATATTAAACGAAGACAAAACACAAAGATACATAACGCAAACAACGCAAGGAAAATGTTTTTCCATTTGTTTGTTGATAATATTAAGTCCGTTCAATGTCATTAGCCTGGAAGTACTGTGTTATTGAAAGTAATACGAAAACATAGGAATTGTTATGTAAGACGACAGTTGATTTAATTTCATTCGATATTAATTTTGAAAAAGAAACCTATAGATTTCCAAACCATGATATATATATATATTTTTTATCTTCATTTGTAACATGAAAAAATTCTAAAATTTATCTAATTAGTTGATCTTAGTATATCTTATTGGATATCTTTAGGTATAAATAAATTTTATTAAACGTACGAAGAAACGAAGATGCCGAATGAAAGATTTTCTGATAGAAAATAAATGAGCCCGAATAAATTTTTGTGATTAAGCCGACTGACTCGCAAAATTCTAATCCAACGTGATTAGATGGACGCTCTGATTCCTCCGTTAATTAGAACATGTCGTTTCTGACCTTGCGCACGTTTTCTTCGTGAATAAAAAAATTCTAAAGTTTCGAGATAAAAGAGACTCGAAAAAAGGATGTATCAATCATAAATTATTTTAACACTTTCCCTTATAACGTTAAATAAAATTTAATTTCATTACTACAATTAAAGCAACTATTTGAAATCGTAAAATCAATGAAACATTAATTAAAAATTTGATCGTACGATAAATAAAGCACGATATTCTCTCGATCAATGATAAAAAATTAATAAATTACTCTAATTATAAAAAAATTAATAAATTAACTCTAATAAATTTTTATTGACCTTCAATCTTAAGATAAATTAAAATTTTTATCGATTCATTAAAATATCACTTCAATTTTTACGGATCAAATTCTTAGCTATTAGAAAAACATTGATAAAAAATAAAGTAACTATTAATAGATAAAGGGAAAGGCCTCGTGAGAACACAAACTATAATCTTGAAATGCTCATGTTCAGTCTAATACGTTTATATTGTATCTATGAGTATCTAACGAGTATCCAAGTACTTACCTACTCGGAACATCTTTGTAGATGCTCGTGACTGTTTCACGTCTAACGAACACGATTTATGGGTCGTACCTTCTTCTATTCGAATACAGCAAATAGTCGGTCAATGGAACGTTCCCAATAGGATTCCTATATAGTTAGAAGATTCAACATGATATATCTAAATATATATAATTTTTAAATCATATTTTTAATTTCTCCACATTCTTCAGCCATTACACTGAACTAATCGCGCAAGCTAATTACAATTAATCATCACTTCATCGATATAAATTTCGATTTTTATTTCATAATACCTTTCTAAAATATTTTCCATTTCGTGTTAATAAAAAAAAAAAAAGAAAAAAAAATCAAAATATTTTTAAATAAAGCCGGTGTAAATTTATATTTCCAAAAAAATATCAATAAATAAAAATGTATTAAGTATTTTGCGTAAATATTCTTATATAAAGATTGAATCAGATTATTATGATATTTCTAAAGATAATTAGCATCTATAATAGTATTTTTTTTTCTTTTTTTTTTTTAATTAAATAGGCACATTTGTCATAGTATAATCATTAATAGGGTAATTACGTATTTGTTCATTAGTATTAAATCATAAAAAAAAAGATCGTCCGATCGATTGATCATTTCTTTCTTTTAACGGGACGACATCACATAAGTACACGTGCAGCAATGAGCAAGCACGCACGCACGTATGCACGATGACCGTTAATGGACGAAGGAAGAGGAAAGTAGCATTTTTCCTCTTTTCTACGATCCGGAGGAGGAGTGACACGCGAGGATTTCCATAACACACCATGCCTTCAGGCACACACACGCGAATCGCATTAACGTCGTTTTCGAAACGAGTACAGTAACTTCACGACTAGCTTTGCTTTCAAACGAGAGAAGTAGAAGAAAATCGAAAGAAATATATATTAAGAGTTATTTTATCTAATCCTATTGTAACATTATATTCCCTGTAAATATGCAACATCGAAGAGCAATACGCATAATATATTATCAGATATTAAATATGTATAATCAAAAAAAAATATATATATATAATCTAATCATATACTACATATATTTTCTTCTAAAAAAAAAACCTATATAAATAACCAAATAAAATTTATTAAAGATAAAAATTTGTCCCTTTCCTCTCTTCGAATATTTCGACAAATATAAGATGAAAAGGAAAAAAATAACGACAATGAAAAAATTGGATAGAAAAAGAGTTATATGAAAGAATCGGAAAAAAGAATTAAAAAAGGACGAGAAAGAAAGAGAGTACATACGTATTTGCCTATGTATACATACATACTACATCGTAAGGTTCATCGAAGCGAGCATCTTATTCACGGTGGGCACATACCATAAGAGAACATAAATGATCAGATCGGTGGACACGCACGTGCGCGCGAGCGCGAACACAAGAGCAGCTCCCACAAAGTGGCATGCCTTCCTCGCCGTCATGCCGCGGGAGTATGGACCTTGTGAGCGGTCAAAGTCGTGGCCTACTTCACTTCCTGCCTTCGAAACTTTCTCCTCGTGAGCACCGTTCGTGAGTCGAAGAGGTGCTGAGAATCACGAGTATCGCTTGATTCTACGACCTTCCTCTTCCTCCTCTTCCTCCTCCTCCTCCTCCTTCTCCTCTTCCTTCTCTTCCTTCTCCTCCTCCTCCTCCTTCTTCTTCTTCTTCTTCTTCTTCTTCTTTATCCTTTTCTTTCTTTCTATCTTTCTCTTTATACCTTTCTTATTACCTTTCTTTTACTTTTAAATCGCGACTACTTACAATTAGTTTTTACATTTCATAATCATAGGCCTAAAGTCTCGTTTTCATTTCCCATAGAATTTTTCTCGCAATTATTATAATTTTTTTTTTTTAACACGAAATTACTTTATCATCGTGAAAGTATATTTTATTTCTAGGTAAAGAGTATTTCAAGAATATTTAAATATATAAGCCTGTTAGAAAATGTCTGATTAGAAATATAGAAGTATCTGGAATGAATATAGGAATGATAATATAATGAATGACAGATCAATTAGATCGATTTATCATATTAAATATTGGAAATATTAATATCTTGTAACCATTAATTTAACTATTTTATTTTTTCATTCCCATATTCGATAAAACTTTTACATCTAATATTTATATTTAATTTTGTTCCATTGTATTGACATCGATTAGGTATATGGTATTTTCTTTTCTTTTTATTTCACTTAACTTCACTTTTCGTTCAACTTCTATCATCATTTAACTGTCGCATGATTTATTCTTCAATTATCCGAATATTATCAACACATCGATCTATATATGTGTATAAATGTAAATATATATTTACACACACGCGCGCACACAAACACACATATATATATATAAAATTTTTATATACAGATATCGCATAAAATTTAATGGAACATCATCGTAAAATTGCATCGGCAAAAAATCGTCAGAAAACTTTCTTCGACCAGGTAAATTCACTTTACCCTCTGTGAATCTTTGGATATGGATGCTTACATATTACGATACAAAAAAAGATTAGAGAGCGAAGTAATGGCACTTAAATGGAAGAGTCTTACGTCATTGGTATTCTTTATGTTAGCCGATAAAACATAGTCGATCGGTAGCTAACATTCCATAAATCATCGTATTCCTAAACGTAAAAATAAAAAAAAGAAGATACGATGGGCCGAAGAGATTAGTAATACAAATTCGTTTTTTCAAAGGACATTGCCACGAAGGTGCGCCCCACTACTATCACACGTGGATACTCCTCTCTTTCTCTAGGTCAAGGTCTCTCTTAGATTTTTTAGTAGAAGCTATTAGATCGTCTTCTACGGACTACGTCACAGCTTTCAAACGAATTCCAAACTAACTACGAAGAATATAAATACGATTTAATCACCTTGACCTTCATTCCGATTTCATTTTATAATACTTATCGATCTTATTACGTCCGTGTAAAATAGAAAAAATCAAACGAATTCTTTCGCAGATCCCCTTGACGATTTTATAATAAGATAGATACATATATAATTCAATTTAATAATCATTCCCACGAACGAACTTTAATGATTTTCTTTAACCGCTAAAAGATAAAATTAATTATGAACGCTCGTAAGAAATCGGAAAGAACGTTCGATTAATTCTGAATAATAAATACGTAGATAGTAATTGATTAAAGCGAAGAAGAAAATAACCGAGTACGAAATATAATTGACTATGATTATTGAATACTAAAATAATAAAAAAACGAAATAAATCTAATAGCATGAATAAAGAGAAAGATGAAAAGAGAGAGAGAGAGAGAAAGAGAAAAGATAGAATAGAAAGTAGACGAAGTCAGAGAGGATGTACCTACTCGTCATGTCGTATGGAAAGATATGGCAAAAAGTGATCGCCGAATTTTCTGTATAACCGAATGGGACTACTTTTTGTCTTATAGAAAGTCGTCGAGAAGAGATCTTGGAATCGAACGCTGTTATCCCAACAAGGTTACGAGACCGCACGACGAACCTGCGACGTTTGCACGACTTGATGCTCGGTCGGAAAGAAAAGAAAAAAAGGAGAGTATCCGACATGACGAGAAGGAAAGAGACCAAAAAGAAAAATGAAAAATAAAGAGAAAGAGAAAGAAAGAGAAAAAAGAAAGAAAGAGAGATGAATGATGATGAATAATAATTAATAATAAACTTACTCCATGTTTCGTACTCCATCAAGCTTGGCGATGAATCGACGAGAAGCAATCCGCCATACTTTCTCCACGAAACGAAGTTTAAGAATACTACGCATCGTTGAAATTGATTAATAACAGCTACAACCTTCTCTACTGAGATCTAATCAAAGAATGTATCCTCGAACGTAGTTACCAAAATAATATTGGCACTATGTTTAACAAAAACATCGACCTTCGTTCTTCTTCTCATAGGCTTGTTGTTAGTTACAGAATAAACACGTCTCATCTTGTTCATCTCGTATTTACATTATTAAACAATACATACATTGTGTATACTGTATGATTCATAATTCCTAGAATCTTTCACATACATTACTAAATAAACAATTATTGTATATGTATCTCATAATATTAAAATAAAAATTGTTATCAAGTTTTAAAGGATATATCGATTAAATTTAAAAACTTTCAACTATACGAATAATTGTCAAGAAATTTTTTTGATTGTTAATTTTAATCAGCAGAGTAATATCAATCGCATATATCTATATACATTCTTGGAAAAGTGTGATTATTAAATGACGTGTTTATTGGATTTTATCGTGTTAATCGTGCTAAAGTAAGTACTTATTATTATGTACGTGGAGTACGTATTCCTGGATCGCGTCGAAATATGAGAATAAAGAGAATGAGGAAGGAGAGGATTCAACGATGGCTGAATAAAACGGCTCCGTTTATTTGATTACGTCCCCGCGGAGTGCGTCCTCCTTTTCTCTGAGCATGGTACACGTATATACATACATATATATATACATACATACATAGATACATACATACATATATACATACAACATACAAACATACACGCATACATACATAAATACATACAACAAACATATGTACATACATATACATACCTACATACATACATACATACATACATACATACATACATACATACATACATACATACATACATATATATATATATATATATATATATAGTTGGCAAGGCTAGTTAACGCACACGCACCTGCAGTCGCCGTACGACGACGCGATCGACTGTAGTGAGTGATAATCGTGGAGTAGGTCAGCGGAACACTGCCTCTAGCGATCTGCGTTCTTCTGTCTCCCTGACATTCACGAGCCATACGATCGACGATGTCGACATGTGCTCGTCGTAAAATCACACTCCTTCCAAATTTTCACATTCTCTTTATAACACATCAGAAATATAAATAAACAAGAATATATATGTATGTCGACCTATCGATAAATCCAAATTTAATCTATCTCATTGTCAGCATATATTAAAGATCGATTAATGCATTTCAATTAAATCTTCCATCTCCGTAATTTATGATATTAAAAAATTTGTGTTATGATGGTTCGATGAATCGAATTAAGATCGAAATTTATCTATGTATGTACATTTAAATTTTCACATATATACGATATTCAATTTGAATTATAATACTCGGAACAACACTTAGAACAGAGATCTAAACTGAAATGTGTGAATCGACCTTTATACTTCGATCATAATGATATTAACATTAGATATTATCAGGAAAAAAATGAATATTTAACACTAACAATTCACATTCGCGTTTGATGGACTCGTCGTATCGTACGATCGTTTTCAATCATATCCACTCTAGTTATATACAAATTTAATATCAATAATGGTGATAAATCCATTGAACGTGATGTCAAACAGGTAGACGAGAATTTCGATAGTATTTTGAATCATAAAAAAAGCGATAAAAATTCTCGTATACCGTTAGAGTTGCTTTATCGAGCATCATGAAATCAACGTGTTTGTGTGAATATATATATATATATACACACACACACACACACATACATTCGTATATGTTTAGCTATGTATGAGTTTGAGAGAGAAAGAGAGAGGTGTGAGATAAACGTTAATTAGCGATTCTCCATCGTTACCGCATCCATCTGTCCGTACCGTTTTAAGATTCTTACTTTGAAGTAGCACACAAGATTCCTCCATGTTGATTTCTATTGTCATACAAGACGATAACGCGATATCATCGTAGCAAGTTTTGCGTATGTAGCAGGTAGAATACAATGTGCGAGTTTCGTTCACGATTAAAAGGATTCGATCGCGTCTGCGCACCGCTTTGGACGTCGAAGAAACCGGTCAGGATCGGGGCGAAACATCTAGGTCCATTTTTCTTACGATCATCGCGTTCTAGATCCGCGAGTGACGACTTCTTTTGATATAGAAGAGGAACAGATCGCACCTGCACACTCGAGACAATTAATTGCTTGTCTAATAGGAAACAAAAGGAAGAATATTTTGTTGGATTGTCGAAGTAAAAGCGAGTGATCGATTAAGAACGTTCGAAATCACCGGAAGGATGGAATCTTTGCTTTCTACAAAATGTGTTCCTTTTTTTTTTATTCTTTTTTTTTTTGTTATTCTTTCTTTTTTTTTTGTTCAATACGAAAACAGCATATTCTGCATTGTACCGACCGATTCTTCGAAATACATATCATTTATTTGAATTGTAAAAAAATTGTAATTATAATGCATTAATAAAATCCATAGGAAACTCTATGTCGATCTTTTATATTATTGGCAAAGTGATATTTTCGTTCTACTTAAAATTTGCTTTTCTTAGAAGTTTCTTCTACTTAAATATTAATCCAAATAACGATCAAATTATTGGCTATTATCAATTACAAATTATCAATTACAGTTAATAATTATAAATTTCAATCTCTTCATTCAATTAGATTTGATCCGACATATAAGATTTTTGTATTGCTCGAGGAAAAAAAAATAATAAAAACGAAAAGTTGGCGATACGACAAAAAAGGTATACGTTTGGACGACAGTGAAAATCGTATAATCGACTGGTCGTAGATACGCTCCAATCAAAAACAAATTCACGCGAAGTACGTCGACCGACAACCGGTAAAAGATTAAGGTAATGGGGTCGCGTTCCACTGGTAGCAACGGAATGACTACATATGGTAAAGTACGGTCGTGTTCTGAACCGCAGAATCGATCGATCGAACGATGACGAGGATCGTTTCTCATTTCCATTCTTCTTCTTTTTCAACTTCTTCAACTTCTTCGTATTATACTTCCTCCTGTTCGTTGTTAAATAGAAAAGAAAGCTAAAGAATCATTGGCATAGAAACCTTTCTTAACTTTTCGATTTTTCTCAAGAAATATTTCGATGAGCTTAATGTTACGATTTAATACCAAAAAAAAAAAAAAAAAAAGAGAGAGAAAAAGAGAAAAAAAGGAAAAAAAGAAAAACGCATTCGCGTGCATAATACGAATGATGCGTCAGGTCATAAATCATTCCTTTCGAGAATGGTCCTGACAAATGATTCTAAGTGTTAACGAGCAATTAGGCGCTTCAAGATTAATGCTACCACGTTGTCATTGTCATAATCGTTGAAGCGAACGGAAAATTATATGATACGTACATGTATACATAGAGTTGGCTTCCTAATGATCGTCCAGGTAACATTTACCAAAAGTTGAAAGGAATGACCGAGATTGTCGGTAACAGGTAGTACATCTTATTGAACACGATCGGTGTGAAAAAGGCGATCACGAGTTCGCCATGGAATCGAACGTAGAGACTCGCAACGAAATATCCATCGTAAATATATTTCAAACGACGCACTTCTTTTCTCTCGCGCGGACGTGCTTAAAATAACATAGGTAATGTATTTGTTTGACCCTAAAACGCGTTACTATCTTTAAAATTTCATGAAGCTCGATGACATCGCATCCGGTTAATATTATTTCCAAATACATATATCAACGTCCTCGTTGCTACTTATAAAAAATGTTAAACAATAAATCATTCTATAAAAGTGTCATCGTATAAATCGAAATATTCGCATCAATGTGATTGTCCTTCCTAATTACCGCCAGACTCGTCCAACGTTTCCTCAAATTCTGCGCAATTTTTAAAATTATCTTTTCGATCCTCGTACGACTATACCAGAGGTCGAAGAAATCATAGTAATAAAGTCAAAGAAGCGATCGATCGTAGGCGAGCATTTATCGCGCTTCAAAGTCAGGGCCAGGTATTTCGGAATTTGAAGATCGGAAGAACGAGAGATATAAATAGCCTGTGTCTTCTCCGAAGGAGACAAGTTGAGAGAAAGAGAGAGAGGGAGAGAAAGAGAGAAAGAGAGAGAAGTGATTGTAACCCATCGAGAGAGAAAGGTCGTACGTTAGAGGATGGGAGGGAGAGAGAAAGAGAGGGATGTTCGGAAGGAGGCAGAGTCAGGAACGAACTCTTGAACGGCAGTTGGTGAATCGACGAGCGCAGGAGGGCTCTCAACTGGCGTTTGTTCAACGATTACGTGAGTCTCGCGTTTATAAACGGAGCCGTGCGTCTCGTGTCCGCGAGAGAGAAGAAGAAAACAAGAAAAAGAAAAGAGAAAGAAAAATAAAGAACAGAAAATAAAGATTTCAATTCACGACATCTTCCGTGAGATACAATGTGCAGGGAGTTAGCTACGATAGTCGCAAACGAAAGTGAACGTGCACGCGACTTCCTATTCTCTTTTACCATTATTTCTTTCGTAAAAAAAAAAAAAAGTACAAAAAGAGAAAAATAAAAGCAGAGAGAAAAAAGAACTGATAAAAAAAGATTTCAATACAAACATAAAGATAGCGTTCGTTGGAATTTAATCTATAGATAAAGATGTTACACACGTGGGAGATAGGAAAAATAAGAAAAATCAAAAAAGAAAAAAAACGAAGAGGAAAAAAGAAAGAAAAAAAAACAATTTGGTCAAATCGAAACTATATTGGAAACTTCGCGTGCACGTGATCGCAACCGAGACGCATGCGATACTGCGGTTACCAGTACGATGTCTACGTATTATAACATGATCTATGACGTCCAGAGAATTGCGTAACGTGTGTAGCATAATGAGCCTACACGAATTAGATCAAGTATATCGCAACAAGGTCACGTAACGCGCTTTACTTCAACACCTCCCTCCTATCATCCCTCTATATATATATATATATATATATACATCCTGTATAAACACCTTCTTCGTATAAACAACTCATTGACCTTCTTCTATCATCGCATTCACCTTCAAATTCGATCTGGTAATCGACCAAAAAATTTTTATGTCGTTACGTACGTGAAAATTTATATACTGTTAAATCAATTGCAACTTGTAAAACTCGATCGTTTGAATTAATCAATCCTTGTTGATTGTTATTAAAAAAAACTGACAGATTCGTTAAAAAAATGAATAAACGTTTGCGAACTTCCCACGTAACTCGAGATGGCCAAACAAAAACTACGTTATGCTAAAGAGCTTTAATCCTTCGATCTCCGATCGATCTTTTGATTTTTATTTATTATCTAACAACGATTAGAGAAAGAAAGAATTAAGATTCTCTTAAAGAAAAATTAACGATCGTACGGATTCATTTACATACTTATCAACATTCTTCATCAAAACTGAATACTTGTTTAAAGCCTATTACGATATATCGTTATCTACAATCTTTCTTTCTAAATATATACATATATATATGTGTGTGTGCGTGTGTGTACACAATCTTTATAGTTACATAAACATATACAAAAGTGAAAAAATAGAATAGTAAAGAACTTTTTTAATTCTTAAACCTAAAATATAATGATATATAATTAGATAATTGATTAGGAAAAAAATAAATCGATTTAAAAAAATTGAAAAAAATGAATTGAAAAAATAAATTGAAATAAAAAGTCGATTTCGATCGATAATGAAATATTTCATTCTTGTATAGAAATTATAGATGGGAATACTTTTTTAGGTTTCAAGGTTAAGGACAACGAAGACGAAGAGGAAGAGAAGAAAGAGGAAGAAGAAAACGAAGAAGAGGAAGAAGAAGAGGAAGAGGAAGAATAAAAAGAGAAGGAAAAAGATTAAGGAGAAAAAGAAATTCGAAGCTAGCGGGGCGCTAGGCGCCAATAGATTCGCGACGTCGCGTTCGAGTTCGCGACTCATCCGCCAATAGTAGTTGCTCGTGATGCTGCACGCGAGGATCGTCGTCGGCGGTGTCGCGACGTCGTCCCGTGTTACGTGCTCTACCACGTCGAATAATTTATCTCGTATTCTTTTACGTTGTCACATAGATGTCGAAAAAAAAATCCGATCGATCGGTGATCGTGCGATCAATCGTGGCCAAATTACTCGACATGACATGCGCGGAAATTACCTGAAGATGTTGGAGAAGTGCAAGTGTGAGTATATCGTCGCATTACTATTTCGCCGCCATCTTGCTTAACCTAACCTTCCCCTTGCCTAGTTGCCACGCGACTATGGCGCCAATCGCGCGCTCACTAAGGCGCCACTTTTCCTTTTCGTACGTATACGCTATTGCGCATGCGCGTATGATCTCTTAACTACTGTAACGTAACCAATCAGATTATGTTAAACTTTTCGCGGCGAACTCGAAAGATAACATCTGTTCTTTGTTCTTAAAGTCGTTTGAATAGATTTTTTCTTTCGACGTTGTCGCATCTGGATTTGGCGTATAAAAGAAAAACGAAAAGATAATTATTATATGTTGTCTGTTTTGATATAACGATGCTAATTTAATAAATAAAAATAATCGACTGAAAAATATGCCACAACAGAACTAATGGTCATTGTCGTTATCTCATAAGTAACATATGAGCTTTATAATAAATTTGTATTGTCGTCTTCAGGTTGACATACGACTTAAAAGGGTTAAATGGAACGGCGAAAATTACGATATCAAGCGTATTTGAGAGAAAACTTTGAGATCTTATTTCAAAATGAAAATTATAACATATAACCGAGTATTAATCTAGCGGAGAGAAACAATTGTTAGTGATTCTCATAAATTATATTCTCGTTTGCGAAGGGATTGTATATACTCGTTAGTGGCATATAATACTATACCATCGAAGCAGACCCCTCGTAATTTAACGGATATGCGGGGTATATGTACCTATATACGTATACGAATTACACGTTGCGTGTAGTGTTGACAAGATTCGTTCGGGTGCAATTACTTAATTAAAAAAACTTACATTAATATTATCTGGGCCTCCGAGTTTCATCGTGTAACTTTATATTTACATCAGACTCGTGAAATCTCACTAAATAACATAGCATATATTTTGTCGATCGTCATGGAAACTCATAAAAGATCTAGAAATGCATAGGAGAAAGATGATTAAATTTTTTACATCAACATCCGTATGACCTTCATCTCAAAATTGTATGGTTTATATTACGAGATAAGCACCTTGATGGTCCGGCTCGATATCGAGCTACGTTTCTTTTCTTCCCTTTTCTTTTTCTTTTTATTTTTCTTTTCTTTTCTTTTCGTTTCTTTCTTCTTTTACACTTCAGTCGTGCGTGGATATAAAGAAGAAAAAAATGAAATAACAGGTAAAGGAGAAATACGAAGGCGAGATGGGCGCGCTTTCTTTATTTAGTCAGTGCGCGTTCCGTAATAATGTCAAATTACATTATGGACCCGGTGGCCTGGATCGTGATTCTGGCCCACCGTAAGCAACGTGCCACGTCGAGCAAAGAGAATTATTTTCAAGTTTTCCAGTACATAATATTATTCCTACGACAGATATAATATGCAAGTTGTATACGTAGCTATAAGTATTAAACAAAGGAAATTTTTTTATTACAATATAACTTGCATGTTATGTCTATAAACTGTAAACACGCGTATAAATTGTATAGAGTAAAAATTTTTTAAACGAGTTATTTGCAATACACGTTGCTTTTTCCTTGTATAAAAATTGTAAATCTCTATAATAAAAGAACGAAACAAAGTAAAATGTTTCAATCTTTTGATGTACGTTTTTTATTTAAAAAAAAAAAAATTAATAAATAAATAAAAACGGAAATAAAAAAAGATGAAAAAAAGAAAATTATTATCTATTATTATCTGATATAAATTTAATTACACAGCAAAAAAACTTCCACCAGATGTCAATCATAAAGGAGTTTTCGCTTGCAACGAGCTCGACCTAGAGGAAGTTAAAGTCTATGGATTCGATTATGACTACACTCTCGCTTGTTACAAACCCTCGATGGATTATCTACTTTATAACTTAGGACGAGATATGTTAATACAAAAATACAAGGTATATTTATATTAAAAAAAAAAAAAAAAAAAAAATTAAATTTCAAGTAATACAGAGAGTTAACAAAAACGTTATAATTGTCAAGTATCCAGAAGGCATCAGTGAACTCGAATACAAAGAGGATTTTGCTGTCCGTGGACTTCATTATGATATCGAGAAGGGTCTATTGTTGAAACTTGATAGTTTCCTACAAATTCAGTTTGGTACTGTTTATCGAGGTCTACACCCGTTGCCCAACGAAGATGTTCTCAGGCTCTACAAGAACAGGATAATTCCAATAGCTTACGTAGAAGCACCAAACAAACACTCACAGGTTATTTATTGAAAGCTCATTAATCTTTATCGCTTCTTATCTATATTTTCTTTTCTATAAAATCGCTCGTACTCCCTCACATTTTCTCGTAAGTTTCGTTCCTCTGGTATGTAAGTAAATATCTATCTCTCTCTATAAATTTTCAAATCTCATCGATCATATTAACTCTCATTTATTAACTGCTTTTTTTTACAAGAACCATTCTAATGAAATTAATTTCATTCGTGGTATAATGGTATAATTAAAGGTAAATTTTATATTTGTATGCTTTTTCGATGGTTCCTTATGGGGTTGAGATAGAATAAGGTAAATGAATTTGTAATCGAATATTATCTTAAATTTATCCGTTTAAACAAAAAAAAATTTCTCTTTGATCCGAAGGATGATTTGCATCGAACAAAAATGGTCCAACTGGCAGATCTATTTTCTGTACCGGAAATGAGTCTATTATGCAACGTCACGGAATACTTTTTAAGGAATCATATCGATTATCATCCGGAAATACTTTTCCGAGATGTTAAGGTAAGGTACACTCGTAAAACATAAAACGAGGGAAAGAAATTACTTCGAACGTAATGGTGCCTTGTGAAACTAAAGGATCATTATCCTACATACAGAATTCCGTGAAAAATTGTCATCCCATAATGCACGGCATGGTAACGGAAAACGTAGCCGAATATCTGGAACAGAACAAAGATTTGAGGAGGTTCTTTGAGAGGCTCAAAAATGCTAAGAAAAATATGTTCTTGGTGACGAACAGTCCATTTCATTTCGTGTAAATGACTATTATACTCTTTAATAAATATTAATTACAAAATTAAATATTATATTTCATTATGGTTCTCGTCGTTAAAAATTAAATCATACTTTTTGCAGTGACATAGGTATGAAATTTTTGGTTGGCGATAATTGGAAGGATTATTTCGACGTGGTGATCGTGCAAGCGAGAAAGCCAAGATTCTTCACGGAGGAATCACGGCCATTACGAATTTACGATGAAGTGAACAAGACTCAACTCTGGGATCGCGTAACCAAATTACAAAAAGGTGTTATATACCTAGAAGTAAGTGATTTTATATTGTGTAATACATTCAAGTAGAATTTAATTTCGTACGAAAATAAAATTTTTTTCTTTCCGATATAATAGGGTACGGTCAAGCAGCTGCAAGATATGACAGGATGGCGAGGACATCAAGTGTTGTATTTTGGTGATCACCCGTATAGCGACCTGGCGGACGTAACTCTGGAACATGGTTGGAGAACCGGTGCAATAATTAAGGAATTAACTGTAAATATGATATATACTTTATAACGAAGAAAAGAACATTTAGTATGCGATTCTGAATTTTATATCTCCATGCAAAGGATATATATTCTTATTTTTTTTCTTCGAAATTGTATATAAGATAAATAACGATTTCCAAAAGACTATGTATTCTTCTTATTTAATTAAAAACTTAAATGTTGCAATGTATAAAATCAGAAACTTAAATGTTGCGACATGTTAAATTAGAAATTTATATGTTGCAAAGTAAAAACTTAAATGTTCAATTTGATTTCTGTATATAATTGATATTGTCACATATATTCATCGATCTGTTTTAATTTGCAGCACGAAATTGAAACACTAAATCATCCAAAATTCAAACAGAACGCGAACTGGCTTCAAATGTTGACCGGTCTAATAGAGGAACATCAAGATTACGAAGGTCCAGAAGTTCAGGACGAGCTTAACCAATGGATGGAGGAACGCGATCGACTGAGAAATGAAATAAAGTGTGTATTCAATAAACAGTTCGGTTCGGTCTTCAGAACGTATCACAATCCGACCTACTTCTCAAGAAGACTTTTTAGGTTCGCGGATGTTTACATGAGTTCGATCACGAATCTTTTAGAATACTCGACCAGTCACACGTTCTATCCGAGAAGAGGTGTCATGCCTCACGAATACACGAGTTACTTCGTGTAAATAATTCGAATTTGTAAGTGCTTCCGTTTTCTCTCTTTCTCTTTCTCTCTCTGTATATAGATATATGCGTTTATATGTGTGTAGAAAGAGAGACAGAAATAGGAAGATATATATGTATATATTTATCATATATATATATATATATACATATATTTTTTTATTCTTTTCTTTTCTATGTGAATAACTTGTACTTCATGAAAATTCTTCCTCTTATAATTTACAGTTAAATAATCGAAAGAAAAGAAATATTCTCAGAGTTTCACTCGATACATTTAAATGAATATCTATAGTTAATCAAGTTAAAGTTTGATTCGACGGAAAGATCGATAAATGGTTTTTTAATTAAATCACTTGTCGAATTGTGGGATAACGTTAATTGAATTCTCGTGATTAAAAGATCATCTACATCGAATTTATATATATAAATATATATATATATATAGATGAGCCTGTGACATATGTCAATATATGTAATAGTATTACAAAGAGATTATCTATATTGCCGTTATGTTTATATATATATATATATATATATATATATATATATATATATATATATATATAAATCTAATAGAGTTTTAGCAAACTGTTATATGCACGTGAATAATCCTCGTTCGTAGCGCTATAATTATTGAAATGAAATATACATAAATGTGTGCATTTATCTAACAATGCCAAATGTTTGTCTAAATACCTCTATAACGAGAGATATATTTGTCTTATTGTGATTAAAGTTGCTAAAATTGTTGAGAGAAATCAAAAAAAAAAAAAAAGAAAAAGAAAAAAAATAGTAGAATTCGTTCAAGTACAAATATATCGTAGTCAAAGATAGAATTTTAATCGATGGTGATTGTTCAAAAAAAAAAAGAGATATAGTATATACATACATATATAAATATATATACACAGAAAAAAGTATTTACATTCTCGTTATATTATACAAAAAGATTTATAATAACTTTACGAGTTTATGCCGATGATTTAGATTGGATTTATTGTTTATTTTTATAAAGATCATATCGAAGAAAAAACCATTCAAAAACATATCTAAAAGTTAATTAATTATAATAGAAGATATTATAAATGATATAATATTTCTTTAAAATTTTTGTAAATGTATTTTACTTCGCAACGATTGATCTTGTATAAAAATCAAACAAAAAAGATTAGATAAAAAAAAAAACGAAAGAAGAAAAAATCAAAATGTTCATTGAACATTATTCAATAGATGAACGAAAACGAATGATAATAAAATCAGAATAAAATACAACTTTCAACTACGTGTAAATCTTTCAATTTCCACTCATTGCAAAGCAAAAACAGTAAAGGATCGATATTTTTTATAACATTAAATAACCTCCTTTAATTCCTAAATATTGCATACCATCAAAATCAAATTCCAAAAGAATTACATATATATATGAAACATGGAAGAGGAATTAAAAACGAACACAAAACCAAATCTGCGGAAACTCCAGCAGGAAAATGCACTGGCTATGATCTCATCGATCGTACGAGATCAAAGCCAAAGGCATGTAATCAAGGTTCGTGCAAGATCTACGGAGGAAACTGCTACTGATATTGTGACGAGAAAAAGCGCACTATCTTTGGCTATGAATTTAGAAAAAATTTCAAAGCTCGATTTAGAAAGCATGGTAAGAATGATATAAAAAATGTTAATTCTTAGACAAATGCTAAACTTATACACCTTATATATATATATATATATATATATATATATATCATATTTTATATTTTATGTATAAAAAATTCTTACAAATCCAATAAGAAATCAATGTTTAGGTGCAAAAAGATATACAACAGAAGATAAAAGAAGAAAAAGAAGAAGAAGAAGAAATAAACGAAGGAATAGAAATAGCCACCATTTTTGATATTAAATCCAAAAAGCTTTTACAAGGAGAAGAATTCATAATACATAAAAAGCGGGGAGGCATTCTCTATTCTAGACCTAGTATATTTCGATTGCCGCCAACTTTAATAGAAACGGAAACGGAAACGGAAACAATCATTACCAACGATAAAGTATTCATATAAGTATCTCTATATAACGAATACACTTTCAAAATGATATGTATATATAGGTCGATGATATGAAAAAGGTGATCACGGAAGAGTTAATAACAGAAAATAGTTTTGAGCAATCCGAAAATATAGGGGTGAAGAGTATGCAATTCGACATATTTCCTACAACAATCTTAACACCGTACGAAGCAAGAGCGATAGCCTCTGTCCTTCAGGAATGCGTAGATCATTTAGCTATCGTACGGTATACCATACCAGCAGAGATCGATGATCGTTGGGACGATATCACGAAACCTATAAACGAGAAATACGGTGGCCCGGAAGAACCCCATATAATCATCAGGGAGGAAACTAATTTACCACCATTGATGTTGTCGAATGCGGAAAAATTTCAGAGAGACAGGTTCGTGTCCGAATTTTCCTCCTTTTATTATTAACGTATGTAAAAAGGAACGAACTTTTATACAATATCCATTATTCGAAAGATTATATTACATCCATCATCTGTGCAACGTTGAAAACTTTTCATTATTTTATTCTAATTATTAATCATCGATATTTATGTTAATTTAAATTACGTTATTATTTTTATGGTTTTCCATTGATATTCTTGAATTATTTAAAAAGATATTCAAGATCGATACTTTTCGAAGACAATGTTCTCAAATATCTCGTTGTTAAATAAATTATCTCGTTAGGAGTAACATTTCAGAACTTATATGCACAAGATTTTAAAGATGACTCTCGATGAAATCAAACATTATCGAAAATTCAATGTCCTCGAAGAGGAGGTCAATGATATTATGAGGATGTTGGAGGACGAGAATAATCTTGATAAAACTTGTACGTTCTGGGAGAATCAAGTTAATCAATTACGACAATTGATCAAAGACGAAACGAGCAAGCAGGAACGTGAGAAGAGACAGTTGTTGAAATCGGCTCAAATGACAAAAGCGAAAATCGATGATACTATTTACGAAGTCGCATTGAAAATGGGTACGTGGTTTCTTCCACGCACGCACGCGCTTGACTTCATTTTATTTTAAATACAGTATATCGATTAAAATATATCGGTATAATTCAACTTTATCACAAACAATAAAAAGAAGACAATATCTTTGTTAACACATTTTTAAATTTATATATACTATATATATATATATATATATATCATTTTATAAAAAAATAGTCTTTAAAAAACTATCTTTGCTACAGAAATTCTTTATTTATAAAATATAATTTCATGATATAATCACGTGACATAAATATATTATTATAAAACAAATCATTCGTTTTTTCTTTTTTTTTTTTTTCTTATCATCAAAGATAACGAACTTTAATATAAAACAATATAGGACGTTATTACAAAATATTGAATTGTACCAATAGATAATATAATATTTAAAACAAATATTCGTGTTCTCAGGTTACGTGGAGAACTGGGAAAATGCGAGATTTAATCAGCATTCGTTGAAAATTACAACGGAAGAGCAAGATCTTTTAAATGAAATCGACGAATATCAAAAGAAGCAGATCATAGAGAAAATTGTTAGTGACGAGATATGTGTTTACTATCAGGAGAATATCAAAAATATGGAAAATGAGATGTTAAAATGGTCCAATCAATACGACCAAGAAATGGAAAAAAGACAACGAGATATAGACAATTTAAAGGTATTTTCTTTTTTCTTGTTTATTCAACAAAATTTGTTTCGTTTCTAATTGTTTGTTTTCGTTCGTCCGAAAGGCAAAAGTTGAAGAACAAAAACTGGAAATTCAAGATTTGCATATTATGAAAGACGAGAGACAGGAAGTTATCGACAATTATCTAGCTGAAATAAAGAGATTAGAAGAGGAAGCTAAATACCAAGCGCTTCTCAATCATGCCGCAACAGTTATTCAAGCAGCAATAAGAGGATATTTGGTGAGACACGAATTAGGTGAGTATAAAAATCTTCGAGCACGATTACGTAAGAGAAAGAAATTGGCAGCCGCGAAAAGAAGGAAATTGGAAAAACAACGAAAGTTATTGGAGGAGGAAGAAATGAAGAAATTGAAAGATGCTAGGCTTAGAGGCAGAATTAAGTGAGTAAAGAAGCAAAGTTCGACGTTGCGTTTCGAAGGATAAAAAAAATATATACTACTAAGTAGTTCGATGTTTGTCCGTATTTATCTGTATAAATTATTCAAATATACTTTTAAACAATGATTAGAGATACAATATTTACATAAAATTCTGACTCACACTCATGCGAACACACACGCGCACAGCATTGTCCTATATATCGGTGGTAATCAATGGCATCGAATAGATATACCCATTGAAAAAAACCATACGATAGATATCCGATAAAAAGTATCTACAATCGACAATAGAGGATCATCGAAAAATGACACTCGGATATATCTTGGACTTACATCGCGAAATACCGACGGCCGTTCTTCCTATAAATGTCAAGAGTGATCTCAATTCAATCGAAATACAATCACAGACTTCGTTGGTTACATCGATACATAACTCAAGAGAATGAACATAACCATAACACACGTTTACAATCGTGATATACAATCAATAATATTCATTACTTCAGTCTGCGTATAGAAAATACGTTAATGTTTAATCAATATATATTGGCTTTCAATTAGCCAATCATTAATTATGTTAAATTGTTCGCGCACTTTCATTATTCAATATTTTCAAATGAAATTAAATATCCTCTAATAGCTCATGTACGATTCATCAAATCGTATTTTTCGAACGTGGTCCTTCGATCTCGAAAATGTTGAAGATGCGAGATTACCAACGAGGTAGATTTAGCGAAATCATATTTAGAAATAAAATAGCTAAATTCGAAATTGTGGGCCAAAAATGACACAGAAACAACGAATCGGCTATTTCAATTGCGCTAGGACGATTAAAATCGAAATGCGTAATTAATTGAAATGGAATTTAAATTGGAAAGGTGAACCATGAAAATGATGAAATTCTTGGAAGGGATTGAAGCCTTGCTGATGCTTTCCAGATTCAGGATCCAGTGGATCCTCGCCTTGATCGAATTTTGCTCTCTTTTCGTCATCAGTTAGTACTTCTTTGGCAGCAGCAATATCTATGAACTTCTTTTCCGCTCGTTTCTTCTCTTCGCCTTCTTGGAAGTTATCGGGATGCCATTTTTGTGCCGCTTTTCTATACGCTTTAATAATTTCACGTTTCGAAGCTGTTCTAGATACACCCAAAATTTTGTAATAATCCCGCGACTCTGAAAGTTTCTGTCGTTGTTGAGCTTTCTGTAATCCTTGCTTTGCTCTTTGCAAATCAGGATCCATTTCCAAAGCTTTTTTGTAATCTCTTATCGCTGTTTCAAAAAAAAAATACGAGAAAATTATTAAATTATTATTAAATGAATCGTAACGTAATACACGAATCGATACGTTACCATCATCATATAATTCATTGGCCAGATACGCTTCCGCACTGTCACACAAAATAGCTGGCTCTCGTCGTATCTTTAATGCTTCTTGACAATTATTAATTGCATCACTTGGTTCTGAGTTAGCTGTGTAACATTTGCAAAGTAACTGCAAGGCAGTAAATCTAACATGTTTTACAGTTGCTTCCAAACGGAGTACACGTTCGGCGGAATCTATACAACCTTGAGCATTATTGGCATCCTCCGAAGATTCTGCTTTTCCCAAAAATTTAGATACTTCTTTAATCTTTTTATAAAATGGGAAACACTTTTTATGTTCTGGATCTAATTTTAAACATTCTCGAATTTCCCTAAACATTTATATTACGTTAGAATCACAAACTATAAAATTTAAAAGCAATCAATTTCACAGAGATAGACATCTCACCTTAATGATTCTTCGACTTGTCCAATACGATAGTGCATACTGGACAGCTTAAAATAACCTTCCGTATTGTCAGATAGTAACTTAGTAGTGGAACGTATATCACTAATAGCACTCATATAATCTCCTAGAGCATCATGACATTCTGCTCTTAGCTCTCTAAGTTCAAGCGACCATGGACATGTTTCTATAAGTCGTGTTATGTGTTGAATCGCCGTCCTGCAATCCCCACTTTTAACCATATCTTCTGCATATTGCATGTCGATTTCAAGATTTGGTATCATGTATGACATAGTTACAGCTTCCTCATTCTGTGGCTCCATTGCAAGCTACAAAGACAGCATGTATTTTAATCTATGTAAATCTATTGCGGATATATTATATACAAATAGATACATACAACTTCTTCATAATTCTGTTTGGCTAAATCAAACTTTGCTTGTTTGAATAAAACATTTCCACGTTGCAGTCTAGCTGCTGTAAAATCTGGCTTCAATTCCAAAACTTTGTCAAGATCGTGAATCGCGAACTTAGCTTTCCCTAGTGCCAAATATACCATACCCCTATTATAATACGCTAAATAATTACTAGGATCTCCCTCTAAAATAAATAACATGAATTAATATGAAGTTGTTAGAAAATAAAGACACACACAAACACACTATGCACACGCATACAATAACCAAACTTACCAATTGCCGCATGATAATGTGACAATGCATCTTGCAACTGTCCATGTACAAGAAATTCTCTACCTAATTCCAAATGTTTATTAATTTCTAATTGTGAAACGCTGCCGACCACTAAAACGCAAATCCAAAACTATTATTTTATATATCTAAATTACTTTTTAAAGTATATAGGTTAGGATTACTTACAATCAAAAGATATATCCAAAAAAACCAATAACAAGCCGTAGTGATACATGACTGGATATAAAATTGATTCACAGTCTTCAATGTAATTTCATAAATAAGTAAAGAAACAGTCTGCCTTCAAAAAGATATACTTATCCTGCCGATAACATAAAACTGTCCAACCACACCGCCATTGCGATCGTGGTCTTACATGATTGGTCCAGCTCACACGATTGATTCCCACCAATGAGCGTTTGTCGCGCTTTGACAGACAAGGCGGGCTTTATTTGAAATTTTTAAACTACGAAAATCAATACCTAATACTCTAACTTATCGATATCTATACAAATTATCGATGACTCTTCGATATCGCAAATATTATATCTACGTGTATAAATTGAATCATTACGATTTAATGTCCCCTATCAAAATCTCTTATTTTTTCTCTTTTTTTTTCGAATATAGAAGCGAGATTTATATCGACGTTCCTATCAAACGATAAAATGATATAACGCGACGAAAATGCACAATAAAAATATTAATAACGAGGGATAAATAATCAGAATATAAAATAGTTCACGAAACGCCAATCCTTTTCGCACCTTTATTATTATATCGATTCATTTCGTAGAAGTCTCCTGTCACTTCGTATAATACTATAAATAAACGAAAGAATCACCGAACGAATAAACAGTTACTGAACATGCGCGATACATCGACCCGTATGAAGTAGTATATTTTGTAACAATATTGACACTTTAAAATCATTCTTCACGCGAGTCTCCTCCTTTGAGGGAGGAGGCGGGGCGGGTGGGGGTGGGTGGGTGCGAGCACGCGTTTATATCGGTGGACCGTGTCGCGAACTTATCGCTAATGAACGAGATGTGTATACATTTTATATAGCTATATACACACTTGTGTTATTTTAAGGCTGGTTTTTCTTTTTTTTTTCTTTTTTTTCTTTTTTTTTTTTTTTACTTGAGACACTTTCTTTTATTTATTATTTCTTTCGATAGCCGTACGACGTACAGTTGATTTTTATTGTTGTTGTTGTTGTTGTTGTTGTTTTTCTTGTTGCAATTTTTCCTCTTACGCTGTTTTTTTCATTTCTTTCTCACATTCTCTCTCTCTCTCTCTCTCTCTCTCTCTCTTTCTTTCTCTCTCTCTCTCTCTCTCTCTCTCTTTCTCTATCACTCTTTCTCTCTCTCTCTCTTTCTCTCCTTATCTAGGCATAAACGTGTATATATGTGCAATATTATTAATAAGAGACCAACCGACAGAATAATACGTTCTACGAATTTCACCGTTACCATCAATTTCTTACAATTTTGCCAGTTATTCGCCGTCAGTGAAGTTAGATCTATAGAAGTATCATTACAGTTACAAAAGGAAAATGTAACGAGCGCCGTTCATCCCGGTACAACATAAGATGCGATAATGGATTTTTTCCCACATTATTAAACGAGTATTTCTCTCTCTCTCTCTCTCTCTTTCGCTCTCTTATCTTTCATTCACTTGTTCACTCTTTCTCTCTTATCTTTCATTCACTTGTTCACTCACTCTCTCTCTCTCTCTCACACACACATTTCTTGCATTACTTTCTTCCCATTCTCTTATTCTACACGACGACGAACGACGCTTTCCAAGTGAAACATTCATTAAAGTTAAACAGACATTTTCTTTTGCCATCCCGCTTAGTTTTATGTCCACGTATCGTCATCATCATCATCATCAACGTTATCATTATTATCATCATAATCATCGTCATATTTCACCTACGTGCATAACTCTCGAATGGCAGGCTTAAATTATGATGCATTGTGTACTTTTTATTCTTATTGTTCGCGTTTACTCACCCGCTCGATCAGCAATATTAATTTATATTTTGTTCTAAAAAAGAAAAAAAAAAGAAAATATTAACAAAAAAGTAACTCGTATAATCAAAGATCAGATACGCACAAAAAAAATACTATGAACATTCTATAAACAAATGTTCGCTCTTAAAACGCAACGCTAAAAACGTTAAAATCGATATGACACTAATCTTCGGTACGTTCGAAAGGATATGTGCGTGCAAAGAAAAACAAAAATGAAAATAAAAAAAAAGAAATTGAAAAAAAATATATATGTGTGTATATATATATATATATATATATATATATATATATAGAACTAAAAATTAAGAAGAGAAAAAATGAAAAATTCGCACGTGAAGAAATTTTCTAGTTAACGATATACACCGATCGCACTGTCGATAATCTCGTTGATACTGCTTGCACTCGTTTATTAACTGTATGGTTATACGTAAGTGTGTAAGAGTAGGTATGTGTGTTTGTGCATAATGTATCTTACAATTGTATCTTTCTATCCTGTACACATGTATAAATGTAAGTGTTAGCTTGTCTCTTTGTGTATGTGCTTTAAAACGCGCTATTTTTCCCTTAGCAATGATTGCAGTCACAGTTTTAACATTGTTTCTTTGAAACACATGTAATATACGATCATTATTAATTTGTAGCCCCTTCTCCTTTTGTTTTTGCACTTATTCCAAAGTAGAACATGAATGCGCTGGTCGCGCGACCCTTTTTTCGTTCCACTCATCATAATCATAATCATAATCATCATCATCATCATCATCATCATCATCATCGTCATCATCGTTATCATCATCTATATGTATATAGTTCCTTTCTGCACAGAAATCCATGAAATATTTCCGAAGGCTGCTCGTCCGATATACTTTAGAGGACCAAACATGACAAAAGGTACTTGTTTAAAGAATACAAAAAAAAATTAGAGAGAAAAAAAAAACAGAACAAGATAACTGTCCTTTCGAGTTAACACGTTATATAACTCGTTAAAATAAATACTAATCGTAAGTAGATTAATAAATAGTATCGTTTAATTATACTTCATCGCTCACCTATTTTCTTTCTAAATACGCTAAGTTCCTAAATCATAATACCGTACGTTTTCGATTCTTTGTTTGTTTGTTTGTTATTGGTTTTTTTTTCTTGTTGTTTTCTTTCTTTTTTCTTCTTTTCTTTTAAATGTATACATTGTATGTATATTACGAAACGGTGGAAATATCTGACCATTCCATAAAAAGTTTATCGCTTCTCC
The DNA here is from genome assembly GCF_014466175.1 of Vespula pensylvanica. Classification (NCBI taxonomy): domain Eukaryota; kingdom Metazoa; phylum Arthropoda; class Insecta; order Hymenoptera; family Vespidae; genus Vespula; species Vespula pensylvanica. The sequence goes on along the minus strand of NC_057691.1, from coordinate 4,019,873 downwards.
CACACAACGAATATAGCAACTACGACTTTATCGTCTCTCTTTCTCTCTCCCTCTCTCTCCCTTTCCCTCTCCCTCTTCTTCTATGGGTAACAAGTTACAAAGTGTTGTATTCGCGATTGTACAAATAAAATATAATGGTACGATATCTAGATAAAATTATTACATAAAGGCGAATACGAAACGATATTTATAATATGGAAAAAATACAAAAAGATTATCCCGCGAGGTCAGATTAAAAATTATTACAATTAATATATATATATACACATAATATATGTAATATATATGTATGTATATATGTATACATATATGAATATGTATATATATATATTAATATTTATTATATATATATTATATATATGTATATATATGTGTATATATATATATTAATATATATATTAATATGTAAACGCGAGATAATGGTGAAATTTTCATTCTATGTTAAGATCCGCCTAGGAGCTAATTACAATATACAATAAATAATACAAGTTACGCGTTATAGTGTATTTAAGGAATGAAATTGGACTTTATAATCCTGAATTTGTTATTTGATAGAGATAACGAGTACAGAGCGCATGGTGATCATATGATAATCACATGAATATATTATAGAATAAATACGTTTAGAAGATTTGCTTGCGCGTAATCTTTTTTTTTTTTATATGGCAGTCAAAAAGTTTAGCCGTAACTTTTTTTTCTATCTTTATCTTTCTCTCTCTTTTTTTATCTTCGATATTACTGATTAATCACATAAATATATAAACATAAATTTTTTACGAATCATTTATATTTCCAATACTCTCAACGCAAATATACGTACTTTATATACGTTACATATATTCAGGATAATAAATTCCAATGGGATTCTTTCCCTCGCCAAGTAAAACAACGTACTGTTATATTTTTCTTTAAAAATTGAATTTATCGGGCGTACGGCCTTGCGTGATAACGTCTGCAAAAGCGATAAAAAGAAATAATTAAGTGGCTAACTCCAACGATAGCGATAAAATCTACGATTATTAAAATTAAGAAAAAGAAATATATAATAGAAAATAAAGAAAGGAAAAAATGAAAAAAGAAAAAATAGAAAAAGACACAAAACTAAATCAAAACAATCAACGCCATTGGGTCGTCAAAAATTATTTTAAAGCGACATATAATATACGTATAGATCGCTTTTTCTTTTCTTTAACGCGAGGATTATCTTCTCCTCTTTTAAAATCTTCTTGGCAGGGCATCCGAACTGACAATATAATATATGTATATATAAGTGCATATATATATATATGTATGTATCTATATATATATATATATATACACAGATACACACATGTGTTACACTCGATGAGACGAATCTTATAAGAGAAGTTTGAAACCACTTGCACCATATATAGTCGGAAGCCAAGAATTATTCGTAAAGACTATGTGAAAAGTTCTAGTTGAAATAATCATCGTTCCCTCGCGATGGAGGCATTCACACCTTGGTCCACGGTCACACGGCATACGATTCACGCACGCGATTGCACTATATAAATCTATTAATATAACAAGTATAAGTATGACATGTCTAAAAATCCTGTCAGTTGTCACGCAAATCGAATTTGTACTTTTTCTTACATGGATTAGGTAAGAATCCGACGTGTTTGCACAAAAGATATCGATAATCTATAAAGCCCTACCAACGATCATATTATATTCCGTCATCGTCATTATCGTCGTCATTGACGTTGTCGTCGTCGTCATCGTCGTCGTCGTCGTCATCGTCATCGTCATCGTCATCGTCATCGTCATCGTCGTCGTCGTTGTCGTCATTCACGTTGAATAACGATACGACACGCGTCATCTGGTCATTGACTATCTATCATATTAATGCGCGATTTACTTTAAGTAGAAACAATGTCCCAAAATACATCTTTCTTTGGGACCGCAAGAGCTAGCGTTCAGCCCTCCCCCAATCGGACAACAGCCATTTGTTATTCTTCGTGTTATTAGTGTAACGACTTAATATTCCAACTTTACAGCTCGAACAACATATCGAGCTATACATTCCCGACATTCAATACCGATAAATTAATACATTTAATATTTGTATTTTCATTAATGGTTTCTCTTTTTCTTTCTCTCTTTCTCACTCTTTCTCTCTCTCTCTCTCTCTCTCTCTCTCACTCTCTCTCTCTCTCGCTCTCTCTCGCTCGCTCTCTCTTTCTTTCTTTCTATCTATCTCTCTTCCTCACATTAATTTTTTTTTCTTTTCTTTCAATTCACTTGGAAATTGAATGTCACAAGATCGTTCGATATCACAGTCGTTTTTCAATTATTTTATAATGTTATGTATTTACGAATAGTACTTAGTATGTATATATATAGCGCGTTATCGTACTGATAAATATAGTTATAAAATAGGTATTATGAGTGCGTCTCTTGTGCCTCCTTAAATTAAGGGGCTTGCTGCTCCTTTTTTTCTCGAGCTCAGCTAAACCAGCAGTGCATTCATTTTTGTATGCTCTCTCTCTTTCTTTCTTTCTATCTATCTCTATCTTTATCTCTAAACCCCACCCCTGTAACTGCAACCTTATTATTTTACCCGCCTTAGAGTGTTCCTTATTTTTCTCGTATAAAGCACTCTCTCTCTCTCTCTTTCTCTCTCTCCCTCCCTCTCATTCTTTCTCTCTCTCTCTCTCTCTCTCTCGCAACCAGTATCATATTATAGTTTAACATTTTGTATAACACACTGTACCAATTTTTTCTCATGGGGCAACGTCTTTGTTACGTTTAGAAATGATTTGTAGGAATATGTTAAAATTCATGTACACACGCGATAGATGTACCATGTTTTTTATATTTTTTTTTTTTTTTGTTAGAGGGGAAGCGGGATTTTTTTAATTTCCCCTACCGAAGCGTAAACACGAATAATTGTTTCGTTTAAAATAACAACGAAAAGGGGATACAAAGGAAGAAGAAATAAAAAAGAAAAAAAAAAAAGAAAAAGAAATAAAAAGTAGAAGAAGAAAAGATTCCACCGATTGAAAAATCATTTTACAAAATATCTCTTCCATACTTCTCCTCTACGCGCATAGACACAACTAACGAGAAGGTATTTGATAAAATGTATATATATATATATATTATAGAAATGAGATTTCTAAAGGTATCTCAAGACGTACCCTATTATTTATTTACTTATTTATTCTTTTCCGGACTCGACTTTCTCGATTCCCAGAAAAACTTCACGTGGCTTATTCGATTAAAACCGTGATATTGCCGGCACAACGTAGTCTGTCTCTGGGGACGGCAAAACAACAAAGTACCATTCGTTGCTGAGTTGTATTATGTTCGAAAAGAAAAAATAAAAAGAAATATGTATGTATGTGTATGTATGTGTATATATATATATATATATATCTACACACACATACATATTCATACATACATATAAGAAAAAAAAAACAATCAAAAGAAAAATAATAAAGTAATCGTCATGAAATATATGGCGATAATGGCTGGACGTACCACGGGCGCCAGAGATAAACGTTTTGGTAATCGAAAGTAATGCCAGTATACCGAAACTAAATGATACGAGTAGTCGATCTTTGAGAAGAATCACCTTCATTCATTTTGAGAGTATCTCAACGATCAATCATCCTCGTATTCTCTATGCATCTATCGACAAATATCCTCATTCATCATGTCTCTTTCTCTTTCTCTCTTTCTCTCTCTCTCTCTCTCTCTCAATCTCTTTCAATCTCTCTCAATCTCTCTCGCTCTCACTCTTTCAAAGAATTGAAATAATAAAGCTACAATGAGCCCCGTAGTCTCGACAGGAGTTCTAAAAAATTTTACTAAGTTTCTTCATCTACTATGTAGTATTACATTGTTACCTTCGGAACAGGCATTAACGACCAATCGATTTGATTTATTAGTGATTAGATACTACTTGTATTCGTCGACGCGCAATAGCAACGAGACGTTGGCTGGATTTCTAACTAGCGCTTAACAAATCCTACACACTTGTTGCGGATATCTTGATATTATATATTTCTTCGTCCGAGATCATTCAGAGTTTCTTCTAATTATTTCTAGAAATTATTTATGTGTGCACCGGCATTTATCTCTTTGATATCCGATGACAAAATATAGTCTTCTTATATCGGCTACCGAGGATTTGTTAAGACTCGAGAACGCGCACGAATAAGTATGTGTATGTATTTGTGTGTGTGTATGTGTGTATATGGAGTGTGTAATAGTGGAATTCAATCAACATAGTTTGCTCGGGGTTTTTTTTCTTTTTTTCCTTCGGAAACTGGAGTGCACAGGCAGTCAGCAAACGTGAATGGATTATACGCGATACTGTCTGTCCTTTGATATATGTATATATGTATATATACGTATATACATATATATATATGTATATGTGTATATATGCATATAACATACGCGAGAATATACGCACGCGTCCGTCGTAACGTGTGCTCGTTATATTGGATGTGTATGTCGTACGTGTCTTCCTTACATATAATTGAATTTGCGTGTAGAATAATAATGGTAGAAGTGGAAATAGAGATGGCGATAATGATTTATGACTTGTCCCATCCTCCCCACCAATCAGGATCATTACCGCTACTGTTGTTAGCGGTATTGTTGTATGACGAATTATAATTCCCTCCATACCCTCCTCCGTAACCGCCTGGAAAATTTAATCGCATTGTAAACAATATTTTACTTAAATAAAAACTCCGGCATACACAGACTCGTGAAGTCGAACGAATCTATTTTTTTGTACATTATTAGTACGAAAATGATCGATCCAAACGAGTCTGCTACTCGTGCGTTAAGACTCGTGCGAAAAACACTCGTTCTTAAATGGAGTAAAAATGGGAATAAATTTGAAAGAAAAAAAAAAAAAAAAAGAAAAAGAAAAGAAATTGACCTTACCTCCATAACTACCTGGTCTACTGGAAGGACCATTATTGCGTGTAGAACCACCACTCGGTTGCTGACGATAATCACGAGCACCGAAACCACCGCTGAAACGTCCTTTGGTACTACCTGGACGACGAGAACAACCACTGGAATAACGTACTTCCGCAAACAAATCTTCGAGCCAAGGTGGAAGCTCTTGGTTAGCTTCGACGAGTAGAGATACCAATTCTCGTACAAGATTATGATTCTTGTTATTAAAGAAGGATGTTGCTAAACCTATAAGCATCCATTTTTACAGATCGTATCATTTGTATTCCTTAGAAGATTTAATAACTGGTAGTATAGTGTGAAAGAGAAATAATAAACAAACCTAAGTTCCCCATACGTCCTGTACGACCGATACGATGAACATACTCCTCAACGTCACCTGGCAAATCGAAATTAATAACGTGCTTAACGTGAGGGATGTCAAGACCACGAGCAGCAACAGCAGTAGCAACAAGTATTGGCGCTTTTCCAGCACGGAATCGACGCAACGCATCTTCTCGTTCTCGCTGAGTTCTATCGCCGTGAATGCTGGTTACTGGATATCCCATCGTATGTAAATATTCTTCGAGCATGTCTGCTCCTTTCTTTGTTTCAACGAACACCAAAGTCAGTGCGGCTGAAATATTAAGATACGAATAAGCATAAAACAGTATTTATCCTTAAAATCCATCAAAAAATAATAATAAATAATAATAAAAAAAGAAAAAAAGAAAAGATTCACGCGTTGACTCACAAGGATCTGAAAATCTGCTAGCTTGCAAAAGGTCGAGGAGATACGAGCGTTTATCCTGTTCCTCCACCCATACAATCTTTTGTGTAATATTTTCAGATGTAGAACCAACACGACCAACTGCTAAGAATATGTAATTGCTTAAGAAGTCTCGGGCTAATATCTGTATCTCCTTTGGGAACGTAGCAGAGAACATAAGAGTTTGTCTTTCTCCTGTTGGCGGCATCGTATCCTCTTCAACGATTCTTCTTATCTGAGGCTCGAAACCCATGTCTAACATACGATCTGCTTCGTCCAATACCAAGTATCTAAAGAAACAACGTCGACATTTTTGTTTACATCGTTGTAGAAATTCCGCAATAAGATCTCGTAGTAAAATTGTATAGGAGATAGCAAAGAAAGAAAAAGGATTAACATAAATTTACCTGCAATTGTTTAAGCCGATTTTACCACGGCCAAGCATGTCCGCAAGACGACCAGGAGTCGCGACAAGTAAATGACAACCTCGATCTAATTCTCGCATTTGATCCACAATATTGGAGCCACCGTAAACTACAGCAGGTCGCATACGCGATCTGTACGCGAACTTACGCGCTTCGTCATAAATTTGTGTAGCGAGTTCTCTCGTTGGTGCTAACACAAGACCTAATGGATATTGCTTACGCCTTCCAGAACTGCCCTGCGGTGGTGTCGCTTGGGGTCCGCTCTCATAAATCTGATTTAATATTGGCACTAAAAAGGCCGCTGTTTTACCAGACCCTGTTTGGGCACAGGCCATCACATCGCGCCGTCCGATGATGATCGGAATAGCGTATTTTTGAACTGGTGTAGGCTTATCATAACCTGCCAAGGTAATGCTGTTTTTTATTATCTCCGTCAGCTTAACCTCATCAAACTAAAATATAAACAATACACGTTAGACGATATACGTTGTCATTGACATTGTTACTGCGTTAAAGTCTTCGAACAGTTATACCGACCGATGTGATGTGTGGTGGTATATCATCGCCAGTAGCCTCAACTGGTATATCCTCGTATTTACTAAAATTGATACCAGTATTACCAGTACCAAATAATTCCACCTCCAATCGCTCGTCTCTAGTTGTGGGAATCGTCCAATCGATTTCGTTTCTGCCTCCTCTACCTCCATCTCTGTCATCCTTCCAGCGACTGCCACCGCTCCCCATTCTGTGATCGTTTCTACTCTCTTGCCAACGATCATTTCTAGGTTGCTCCTGCCACCGATCATTGCCGGAACTAATCGGGCGATCACGGTCGGAATTTGGATATCTATAATCTCTTCCATTTTCCTGATTGGGAGTACGTCTATTACGTCCACCAAAGTTGCCAAAGTTTCCAAAATCGACGTCGCGTGCACTACGCGAATCTCTAAACCCTGGCCCTGCTCTGCCCCTATCCCTATCTCTCTCTCTTTCTCGGTCTCTATCCCGATCTCCACCTCTGTCTCTATCAGAATAAAGTGGCCTAGAGTTGGAACTGGAATGTTGATCACCGCTTGACGGTGCGCTACCTAAAATTACAATACGAAGCGTTATATCGGTTGTACTTCAAATCCTACAAAATTTTACGACTATTTCATTCTCTAAAATAAAGATATAAAACCTTCCAATGCTTACTTGCAGATTTATTACGCAGATGGGGTGGAACGTAGCGACCCCCACTTGGTTGGCGAGAACCCTGCAAGTCCAGACCAGCTAACTGTTGAGGAAAAAAAATAATCAGTTTCTTTGATCCATATATTCTTTCACAACAAATCGAGTATCTCGGAATTGTTTACAATCTCGACATACATATATCAGATATTATTTCTTTTCAGCCAAATTTCCTAACAACATGTTAACCAGAAAAATACGGATCAATGTTAAAAACACTTGAAATGGACGAAAAAAAACTAGCGCGAATATCGACATTTTCCTCGATATCAAGTAAATTCGAGCGATTAATGTAATACGCGCCATAGCCTTGCAACTGTACGGTTAAGCATCTCTAACAGCGAAGTCGCTATTTTGCATTGTCTTCACTCGCTCTAAAGATAATCGAGACAGGAAGCGATAAATGATTCGAATGTAATATGCGACGAAAAGATATCGATGACGAAAAAATCATGATGTTTACAGTTTCTCTAAGAGTAAGATTTTACAAGGGATAAAAGAAAAAAAAAAAAGAAAGAAAAGAGCGGTATATAGTGTGCGTCATGGCACGAGGCATGCTGTTCCCGGAATTGGTTGCCGCCATTATAAAACCATACGTCACGAACTGGTTCAGAGTCGAGCCATCAGCGTTCTTAAGTGTACGACCGAACAAAGAGATACCAAAGCTAAGATTTTCGCGCATGCCTTTTGATATCCTGTAACGCCTAGATTCTAAGTCCATAATAACATCGTAAAGATGAATAAAAAAAGGATTAGAATGATACAGGGTGTAAATGCAACGTGTATGAAATGGAAGTATAAGAAAGAGAGGAAAGGGTAGGAGAAGGAGAAGGAGAAGGGAGGGGGGAAGAGAAGCAGCTCAGAGAGAAAATTGTCAGCACGAGATATTAGAAATACACTTCTTATAATAGCATTTCTTTTTACCTGCTGCTCTAGACCTGATCCATTCTGGTTGGCTGCATTACTCATATTACTCCGCCTCGGTGCGTAGTTTTCGTAGCTCTGCCGTAGATTCTCGTGTAGCTCACTCTCCCCTAGTCGTATCTCTCTCACCGTGCCAAAAAAGTTCAACGTTCTCGTTTTCTTATATTTTTCTTTTCCTTACTTATTGTACGCCAATCTGCGAACGAAACTCGGTCGTCGATCCGAACGGTCGTAATACCGGTATCCGTCTGACGCTATACTCTGATACAAACGATGCTTGAAGACTGACTGCTACGAAGAGAGAGGCCCCTGGCCACACTTGACGTCGACGCAACAAAAATGGCCGAGAAACGCGAGATATAGACAGCAACATGGCGTTCTCTTTATATCCGCCGGATGTTACATTTCTGAAAAAGGAACATTCCAATTCCACACGTTTCTTACGTTTGTTACAATTAATTCTCAACGCTTCTCACATTCGATCACATCAAAATTAAATTAAACTCGATAATTACATGAAATATTAATGAAACGTACATATTTTTTTTTTTCTTGCATCTCTGCAATGTCAAAAAAATCTAAATTTTTTGTATCTTTATCATCCATTAGTGTAATTAATTCGTCGAAATGAACTTTAAACCTTGCGCTAAGAAAATATACCAAGTCATCTTGACTGATGACTCAATAAAAAATAATATTAAATTAAAGGATACAGATATAATTTAATGCATACGCATGTTTATGTGTGTATGTGTGTGTGTATATATGTACATACGTATATAGTACACAGTAGGTTGATATCAACAAAAAATTATTAAAAGTTACAATCTCTTTTCTGTCTTTTTGTTTTTTATTGTATAACATATAAGCCAAGACGTATAGAATGTTTAATTTAATCGTCCTTCTTGGTATCTGTTTTTCCTCCTCTTATTCTTCCGGTACGACGAGCAGCAATAAGACCAATCTTACGACCAGCACTGGTTCCACGTTTGACAGTAGAAGCTTTACCTATATGTTGATGGTTACCACCACCGTGAGGATGTTCAACAGGATTCATAGCAACACCACGAACCTAAAGATATTATTGTATATGATAAAAATATTTTAAATATGCATAGATTAATTTCTTTTATCAATCGATAAGAATCAGTCATAATTTATCCACAAATTATTCATTATTCAGGTTTCAAATGTCTAAACAGCATCATTGATATATATGTGCGTGCAAAAAAATACTCAAACGTTACAAAAAATCGTACCTTAGGCCAACAATTCCTCTTGACCTTATATTTGTGATAAGCACGACCTGCTTTCAAAATCGGCTTGTCGATACGGCCACCACCGGCAACGATACCCACCATTGCTCTATTGTTAGAGGGAATAACTTTCTTGGCGCCAGAAGGAAGCTTTACCCTAGTTTTTTTGGTGTCAGGATTATGAGCAATAACAGTGGCATAATTACCAGAAGCTCTAGCTAGACGACCTCTATCACCAGTTTTCTCTTCCAAATTACATACAATTGTACCCTCAGGCATTGTGCCTACAGGCATAACGTTACCTATTTGCAAGGTAGCTGTAAAAAGTAAATAAAATATAGTATACAATAGTAAATACAAGACAACAGAAATAAGATTTTATACCTTTCTTTCCACAATACAAGAATTGTCCTGTATACATTCCTTCTGGTGCAATAAATAATTCTTTTCGTGTCTTGAATTTATAAGGATCACGGAAATGAACGACAGCTAAAGGAGCACCACGACCAGGGTCATGAATGATATCCTAAGGTCAAAAAAATAATATTTAAAAATCATCGATACAATTTTATACAATTAATTTAAAACTATATAAATAAATCTTCAGAAAGAGCCTCTAGTATTAAATCTTCATTCACATTCAGGAGTAGGTATACTAGAAATCATCATTACAGTATCTTTTAAATTATATACATTAAACCAAACAAAATAAATGTTTGACGAAACTTATAACATGGAAAAATAAAATTGTTAAGAAATGCAATACTAACTTTAACAACACCCTTGATATATCCATGCCTCTCAGAGAAGTCTAAAGAGCGAAGTTTCGGTGCTCCCTTCCTCCTTTTTGTATGGGATCTGAAAACAGACCCAGCTCCCTTACGCTGAGCACGAATTACTCGACCCATGGTTTAAAACCTGAAGAAAAAGAATTCAATGTTTCTATATTTCACATAAAAACATACGTATCAACGAACACATCACGCTACGTTAAGTATTGAAACGCCCTAACCTCAAATCACTAAACACTTTAACTAAATCCTTCTTTAAATATAATTGGAAAAAAAATATTGAACACAACACATGCAAAATACTTAAATACGATCGAATGTAACTTATTTATAAGCAGATGCATATTAACTTAATGAATCAAATTGGATTTCCTAAACGAAGAGAAACAAACCACGTACCGAAGGAGCCGATGCCAAATAGAGAAAGTCGTAAGCGGAAGTGTACCTATCATACTGGCGTTCACGTCCAAATCGGAAGCGCGCGAAAATCTTCGTATTTTGAAAATATGATAATTAATATTGAACCTTATATAGAATTTATAAAAGAGAATTAAATTTAAATATATTTATTTCTAACAAATATTATAATAAATAATATTTATTTAATCTATTAATTCGACGTGATGAAACTTATACGTCACAATAGGATAGTTACGACCGGAAGTAGATCGAATTCGATTTATTCAATCTCGGATATTCAAAATGAACGGACGTGTTTCAGTTCTCCTCGTAATTTTGAGTTTATTAATAATATCATCGAAATGTTTGCGAAGGCAAAAAAGAATCGTCGGTGGTGATGCAGCAGCACAACCTCCGATAGACGATCCTGTTGTATTTGTTAATAAAAATGGACGAGATGCGCGTATACTTGGCATACGAGATCAGAATAGTGGATATTATTCATTTCGAGGAATTAGATATGCTGAACCGCCGATTGGTCTACATCGTTTCCAAGTAAGTAAAGTCATTGTCTTTACGGGTCAATATAATCAATGATAATAAAATTCACATGTTGCTAACGCGTTAATGAAATTCCATTGACCTACTCGGTCATTTTTATAAACGTATTCTCTAATAAGTCAAATTTTTTTTCGCATAGAAAAAATCTAACAAAAACATTGCGATTAATCAATAAAAATTATAAAATATAAATTAATTTAAGATAGGAAAAAATTTATTATTCTTGTTATTTCAAAGAATAAATTTATAATTACGAAAGGTGATATACGTTATCGAAGAAAACATTAAAAGAATGATATAAATATTTTTTTTATTAGAGACCCAAAGCTATTAATTTGGCGGGCGATTTAAATGCTACGACATGGGGTTCTCCTTGTCCTCAAATAAATGCCCATGTATCAAACAAAATTATCGGCTCGGAGGATTGTTTATTTCTAAATATTTTTACACCAGTACTTCCGGATGCCAGTGAAGGATATCCAGTATTAATTTGGATACATGGAGGAGGTTTTAGAAGAGGATCGGCATGTCAATATGAAATGAAGCATCTTATTAAAAAAAAAATAATCGTCGTATCTATACAATATAGATTAGGTTCCTTAGGTGACCGAAATATATTATCAATTTATAGTAAACCAGATTAATTATATTTTGACTATATCGTATTTGTTGATCTTTATAATACAGGATTTTTAAGTACCGGGACGAAAGATTTGCCTGGAAATAATGGATTATTTGATATGATATTGGCTGTTAATTGGATTAAAGATTACATAGAATTTTTTGGTGGAAATCCACGTAAAATTATAGCGTTCGGCCATGGGACCGGTGCAAGTTCGGCTCTTATCCTATCACTCTCGAAATTATCATCAGGTATAAATATTTCGAAATATTTTTTATCTAATATAGAAATTTGAATGTATGCAATTTGTTTCGTAGGTATGTTTAATGGTGTAATTGCTATGTCCGGTTCGATTTTATCGCATTTCGCGATCGATAAAGATCCGTTAAATACAGCTAAGTATATTGCAATTAACAATGGATGTCCAACGAGTGATACGAAAGAAATGGTACAATGTCTTCGAGAATTATCGGTTGACAAATTAATAGAGGTCGATTCTAAATTGGAGTATATTCGAACTGTGCCAGGTATCATATCAAGTATATCCACTTTGTTAACCACCGGTCCTGCTATCGAAGGCAGTGATGATGAAAGGTAATTTTTTTGTATTTTAAAGTCCATAAAAAAAAAAAAGAGAGACTTATTACAACTATATTCTTAATATTTTTGCAAAGATCGCTTCCAAATCTCATAACTGAAACGCCAGAAGAATCATTGAAGCTTGGCAATTTTCCGAGTATTCCTTTGCTAACAGGAATAGTGAAGGATGAAATTGGTGGAGCAATATCTGGCGATTATAAAAACGAATTAGAAGAAAAATTACGAACAATTCCAAATTATTTATCTAAAGATTTAATTCCATCTCTACAGAAAACCGTACCAAACGTTGGAAATATGACGATGTTCGCTCCAGAAGCTTTTGAAAAGTATTTAAATATTTTTCAAAATAATAAAGTCGACAGAATGAAAAAAATAGCAGAAGTTATGGGTGATTCTTTGTTCAATGCGCCTGCTTTTCTTACGGTAAAACATTGGTCTAAAAAGGCTAAAGCATTTTTGTATAGTTTCGATTATGACGGCGAACGATGTTACGGTAAAGATTTTCTCGCAGGATTACCTATTGTCGACGCAAAACAAAGTTTAAGAGGTACTATTTAAAGTAATGATAACAAACATTATTGAAATAAACTAATGGACTATAGGACATAAACTTTACAGGTATAAATCATGGGGATGACTTGGGATACATTTTTGATCGTAACAATATAGTCGGTGAAAAAATACAGAATATCATAGATGAAACAAATGAAATGGATGAACACGTAACAGAGATATTCACAGACATGATCTCAAATTTTGCAAGAACTGGTAAACCGAATATATCAATCAAGTCGGAAAACAATACTTGGTTACCGAAAATTGTGCCAAATTTTTCTGAGAGTAATTCTTTCGTTAGTATTAGTACTGTACCAAAAATGATGGAAAATTTTAGGTATGATTGCATTGGAATTCGATCAATAGAATAATATTTATAAAAATCGAATTCGTTAATTATTATTTCTACCATTATTAGATACTGCGAAATGGGTTTATGGACTGGTCTCTCTGGACGATTACAATCACCAACTTGTAGTTTATTTAAATCTACATCTCAAGTAGTACACAATGTTGGCACAGGTACTAAAAATGTAATAGAAAAACCCGTTGAAAAAATTGGCAATGTTGTTCCTAACATTAAACCAAGTTTTGGGTGATACTGATAATTTGTCATAGATCAATTGTATAATACATGATTATGATAAAAAATTAATATTACATAAACAATAATGTTTATTTATAAAAATTAAAAAACAGTTCTATAAAACCGTATTTAATTATCCTTTAGTTGGTCATGAAAAGAAAGTAACATTTCTTTTTCATCATCCATTAATACATCCTCCTTCTCTTCCAAACCTTTCAAATTATTATCTCCTTGTTGAAGATTGGTAGGATGATCTATCCTAGAATTTTCCTCAACATTCAATTCTGTTAATTTTATCTCCATTTTCTTTAATTGTTTATCTTCTATTTCATCAGCCATTTGATCTTTTCGTAAACTATTATGCAATTCATCTTCAACATTTTTTTCAATATTTCTTTCTTCTATAAATTGTACTTTATTTACAATACTTTTGCTTTTTTGTAAAGAGTTATCTTCCAATTTAGAAGAATCTATACTTATTGATTCTTTTACTACGTCAGCTGTAGTATTATTTCCTGAATCTAGATGCACTTTCTGATTAGCATTTAGTGTAACAATATCTATTATTTTCGATCGCTTATTCGATGGTGCAAATTCTTCATGTGATATACTTTTCTGTTCCTTCGATTCAGTAATACAAATTTCATCACGTTCATTTGATATTTCCCTAAAAAATGAATAAATTGTTTGTAGAAAATTTCTATAATTGTCATATAGCAAATAAATATAAATTTTTGCTTAAAATTACTCAGTTTTAGGTAAACATAAAGTTGGTGCAAGAGGATGTATAATTTTTTCTAATTCTGATAATGCACATCGAGCTTCTTGAACAATATGTAAATTAGAATCATTAAGAGCCATTTCAAAAATTTGTATAGCATGTTGTGTTGAAAATGCAGTTGATCCATGTGAATTTAATTGCAAATCTTTCAATATTTTTAACAGTTGTAAACGGCATTGTGTTTTTTCCTTATAGAAAGTCTCTGTAGGTGAGCCAAGATAATATTCATACAAAAGTGGAATAACAATACTCTGTATGTTCTAAAATAAAGTTAATGCCATAATATTATATATAGTCAATACCATAATTATAAATAACAGTTACTATAACATTTATAACAAAATTCAGTAATACTTATTACTTAATCTTACTATGTAAAGTGTTGTTTTCAAGTAAGTACTGCTGCTAAATAAAATATTTTGTAAAGTTATAAGAGCCTCTATACATAAATCCGCATCCAAACATGGATTTTTCTTAGTTGCAACTGTATTATTTAAAGTTGAACTTTTCTCATATTGACTATCTCTAAGACGTTTCAAGGCTTTCTTTGATAAATGTTTTGTTGTACTTTGAACCTATATGAAATATTCAAATTTGTATTAAACATTTATATTTACTAACTTACACATAACAATTTAAAATGATTTTAATGAATTTAAAAAAAAAAACAATTTACATTCAGAAGTACACGATCTCTTTCTGGAATTATGTCTTTAAGTATAGAAGAAAGACATTCATCCATGATTGTTTCAAAGCCTGATAATGAATTGTTACTTATTAACCATAGTGAGAGACATTTGTATACAGATAATCTTATATTTTTAAATGGTTTACTGCTAGCAATTGTTTTTTGATCTTCTAACACAGTTCCTGTCCATTTTAATGTTTGATGAAATAATTGTAAAATCATTGAACCAAATGGTATTAATTCTTTTTTAAATCTAGAAATAAAAATATTAGTTTTTCACTCTTTACTATTTAATTCAATACTATGTCATAAGTATTATATATTTACCCCTCTATAAGAGCACTTAAAACATTGAATAAACTAATATGTAACTTGGGAAGAATAAGATATAATATCTGTCCTTTAAAAGAATTTTGTCTTTTCAAATTCATAGGTTTAATAGCTAAACCTCGACATAATATTCTTAGAATATCATCAGGTAACACAGAATTTTTCTCTTCGCATCCACTGTAAAAAATTATATTTTTAATAGAACATAAAAAGAAAAATGCTTTTTTCTTATTATTAAATACTTACCGTAACATAGTAGATAAGTATAAACATAAGTTCGTAAACCTTTGTTTTTGTTTAGAATAATATTCTACTATATTTTCTTCTGATATACTTGATAATTCTAATTTATCCCAAATATCTACACTTTCAATTTCTAATAGATTAGAAAAAAGACTATCCATTATATCGTGTAAACTATTGCAAATTAATGCTTGATTACATGTCCAACATGTATAAAATAATTTTGTCGGAGGTGGTTTAAAATTACGCTCTGTTGCTCTAACCAAAAGAGCAAAACATTTGGCTCCAGCTTCAGCTAAATTAGCTTGAGAAGCATCTACTTGAAGAAATATCATCTTTCTAATTAATGTCTGAAATAACAAAAAAAGATTAAAACAAATTCTAAATTATCTGAAAATTTTTTTAGTAGGAACATACTTGAAACCGCTCACAAACTTCAGGGTAATGATATAATAAAGTAGCAAGAAGATAATACGTAGCACCATAGCTCGTTACTGATTCTAAATTATCCAAAATATTTAAAAGCTGTTTAACATTTTGCATTGATATTTGTTTATGTAATTCTGGAATAACTTTGCATTGTGTAACTAAATTTCCAATAACTTTACAAGCTATTGTCAGATGTTGAGGATTACTATGAATATTTTCCACTACTTGAGTAGCTTTTGTTATCCATAAGATACCATATTTTGACAATGTGTCTTTCGAGCATTTTGGTAAATATGCATTTAAAAGTAACAAACCGTTATATCGAGTATTAGCTTGATTTAATCGAATATTAATCGTGGATATAATTGCATCATTTACTGTATTTACCTAAAAAGTACAAACATTTACAGGTCATTAGAACAATTCGTAGATTATTTTTAGAGAATTCCAAAGAGACATGAAATAAAGAGGTTAGGTCGACGAATTTTTACCTCTTCTGTTTTAAACGGTATATCATCGTCAAATGTTAATAAATCTTGCAAAAACGCATTATATTGTTTATCATCTTGTTCGAAAAAATTCAGTAACTCCACAAAATTTGCCATTTTATATAAAATTTTTCTTCGCAGAAGATCGCACTACTTCACACAACTTACACACTTATAAAAACAATTATTTACAAACGAATTAACAGAAATATTAATAAAATATAAAGTCGCATTAAACACAATTAAAGAACATAAATAGCACGATAAATTAATTAATGTGTATAATCGGAACATCCGTTTCAATAATTATATACGTAATAAACCACGTGCGATTGATTGCACGTGGGCGAAACAAAGTACGCTACGGCAACATATATTAATTTATTAGTATTTAGAATACACATGCCGACAATTGAAGTTTATATAAGGAAACAAAATCGTCAATTCTTTATCATTATTTATATTTACGATTTTCCATTGTAATAATAAAGAAATTTAATTTATTTCTGATTCATTGTTTACCCAATTTCTATCGAATTTCTATACAATTTGTTAAGGTTATATCAAAATAATTAACGTACATAAAATTATACCCAAATATAATCGTCCTATATATATCCTAGATATAGTTGAAAAATAATGAATTAATATGTAATTAAAGATGCTTTTCCTTTTATACGATTGCGATGCGTAATAGCTATACTAACGGTGAGAAACACATATACATATACACACACATAATACATAAATGTACATATAAGCTCGACGACTTTAGTATGCGACTGACCCCAATCCCAAAAGGAATTATTATGTAATTTTATGGTGCACTCGATGATGACCATTTAAACACTTCTTTGACTCTCAAGGACGAATACAACGAAGTTAAATAATAGTAATTTTTCGACGTTCTCTTTGTTTACACTCGATTCGTTTCATTGTTTATCATTCTATTGTTTTCGCTGTACATATACGCCTTACATTACCTACACAATTACATTTGAAAAGAGATCTCGATTACACCAAAGACTTTGTTTGCATGACTCATCAAAGATAACACAAATTACTCATTGAAGAGACGACTTTAAAATTCATTATTAATTAACTGATCCGCTTTTGGTAAATTATCTTTCGTCGACTTATTAATTATCTCTGTATAGAAAGAACCTAAGCACATACAAAATGTTCTCAAGTACATATGTACATATACCGGGGGATTTTCTCAATGAAGGAGATAGTCTTATCGTTACGAGGTTAGAAAAATTTTCTTAGTCGACAAGATAAATGTAATCAATTAGAGAAAACACAAATTACCTAAAAATTATCGATGTCTGATAATAATACTTGAACTTATAATTTTCTACTATAAATTTAATTCGTTGCTTATGTATAATACAGATAGGTTAATACACCGATATAAAATTTTCTGTAGAGATGGAAAATATTTGTCTTTTGCCATAATTTCATCAAATTATCGTATTACTTATCTATAACAAATTTCTATAGATATCATAACTTTATTTATAAGTTTCCAATACGTAATCTAAATTGACGAAACATTTTTGGCATTGTTTTGATTCGAATAATATATTTCTTTCGTTAAAAACAAATATCTTTTCCAAGGACATCCTTTATTGGTACATACATATACACATAGATAATGGACGTGATCTTACGAGAGAAAACAACGTTTTGAAATGAAAAAGGACATGTATATGTGTATAGTATATATGTCGCGCGTGTGTGTGTATATATATATATATTTTATAGGTAGCGAAAGGGGAGCAATGAGGATATTTCAATTATGCTCGAATGTCCATATAAGTCAGAACCATATATACAATGCATGGTATTGGAAGTATGTATATTTAATATATGTATATAATATATATATATATATATATATATATACACATGCTGGAAGTTGACGCCTATCGGCCATCCTCCTTCCTGGTCCGTTGGCTCTTTCTCCCTCTCTACCTCCCCCCTCCCCTTCACCACCTTTCGCGTTCTTCCGCTCATACCCCCTCCTAGCGGCATCCCCTTCTAACACTGGTTCCTTCTCGGTTCAGTTCCCCTACCAACCGGTGTCCAGTTATGTTGCCGTGGCGAACGCCGTTCGAATCGTCTCGTCGCTTGTTTTCAAGACGCGTTAAGTTACGATATCCTTCGTAACTTCTTAAGTTCTTGTACGGTATTACGTTCTGTGTCGTTAACTTCCGAACGGTCGAAGAAAACGATTGAAATACGATCGTGCCACGCGAGTGATCCAACGAAATAATCTTACATTAGTCTAGTTCGCGCGTGGTATCGAATTCGAAAGAGATAAACAGATAACGAGAGGGAGAGAGAAAGAGAGAGGGAGAAGCAAGAAAAGGATTTTTCATCCTGTCTAAACGTAATAGCATCACGTCGAAGTTAATCTGCAAACGAAGAGGAAGTGAATAAATTTTAACGACGATCGTCACATTAGGAAATGGTCCTCGAATTTCCAGGTACGTGTATGCGTGCGTGTGCATGTACGTGTGTGTTTATATGTATATATATATGTATATATATATGTATATATATGTATGCGCGCGCTAGATCGAAAAAACAAGAGAACGGCGCACCTGCCATATTGGAACGCTCGATTTTCGGATGGCTACGTTCGAAATGACGTGTGTGTTTGTTTTTACTTCGTTTGTTTTATTATTCTTTATTTTTTTTTCATTGTAAAAAACGAATGATGAATAATTTTTAAACGTTTCCACCATATAAAAATCTTTTTAATTGTTGGAGAAGAGAGCGCGGAACCCACCTTCTGACAGGTGGAATGCGGACCCCGTGTATAGCCGTGGGGCTCCACTGAGATCCTCTGGCGATCGCAGCGACGTCAGCGACTTGCTTTGGAATGCGCCTTAACCCCGCGCTTCTCTTCTCATTTTTCTTTTCTACATTTAACCGATCGGCAATGATTTCAAATCCTATTAGATTTTCTATTTTTTTTTTATTATTGTCGTTATTGTTTCTTTTAGTTATCATTCTCTGACGATACATCGTTGGAATATTGTAAGATATCAGATACATTTGTTATACGTATGAAAATCTTAGTTTTGCCTTTCTTACAATTTCGTCTTATATTTAAAGGTTATATTTACATTTTCAAAATTACATTCGTATATAAAGTATTTGTTTATTGATAGTGAAACGATTTCTATAATAAATTGATAGATTTTTAATATATGCATCTAATATATATGTATGTTAATATATATATATATATATTATATATATTATTATTATTATTATTTGTATTCGCACGCGACGAACGGTATATTACGCATATATACATATATTATATGTTGTTTCATACGAGTGATAACAAGTATATAGATTTTTAATATGTATTGTACAATGCATACAAGTTAAAATATATATGTACATTTATATTTATATATATATATATTTATATTTTGCACGTACAATATATTATATATATTTATATGCAGTATCATATGAGTAATATTGTTATCAATGAATTCATAAATTTTTCATAGTAAAAACATGAAAAGGTATATACGCTTTAGCACTGAAATTTTTTTACGAACGAACTATAATAATTATCGACACAACACATTGATACACAAATGAAAGTACATTCCTAAGATAGCTTCAAATAACCAAATTACGTATCATTGACAATCCTTTAATTAAATATATAAGCACAAATGCATTACGAAACAAAATTGAAGTATTTTAACTAGTCGAACTATTTCATTGAATGAATATTAATATATTTTCATTCGCCGTTTTATTACTCTCAGTAAAAAACAATACATTCTCTCGTAACAATTTTATTATAATTATATTATGTATACAACGATATAATATTCTCCATTAGGTATCTCATCGTTATATTTACATAGAATAGAAGCTATAATGTTCATTTTGTCCTGTATAATTTTCTTCAAATACTGATTATCGTTATTGCGTTGCTATCGAACGAATCCAGAAAATCTATACTTATTAAAAAGTATGCACTTCAATTTTAATATCCTAGTAGAAAATATAATTACCTATACCTAATACAGTTTTATGTAGGTATTTCCCATATATCCGGTTATCGTTAAAAAGCCTTCTCTTAATGGCAAAGAGAATGCTCATTTTATCTATTTATTTATTTATTCATTCATTCATTCATTTATTTATTTATTTTTTCTTCTTCGGATCAATAGCAATTTCATATTGATTTGTTTAAGATTTATTTACTATTCCTCGGTTTTATTCTAATTCCTTTAAAGAAATTCACGCTCGAAATAATTTTCTATCTCTTTTTTAGTCGCACGACTTCCTTTCACCAGCTTCAATTAAAATTGTGAACCAGTTCGTTACGACTATCGATAAGGCCTTGCAGACCTTTTTTGGTCGTTTCAAGTTAATGTCCCCTTTAAGTTTTTCGCAAACTTTTCCAACGATCAATTAAAATCACTGAGTCAAACCTGATCGTGAAAGTGAAATCATGTTGATTAACATACCTTTTTAGTTTTTATTTATTTATTTTATTTTGTTTGATTTTATTTTATTTCATTTTTTATCCTGTGAAATTATCCTAGGAGATTAGACTTTCCATATAAATTCAATGTGTGAACTTTTCGAAGATGTTATTTTCCTTGTAAACAAAACGAAAGAGAATATGTTCGAGCTCGGAGAAATAGAAAACAATTAATTTATTTCTCGGGCAATCGACCGAATACTATTATTGTTAGATATACGTAACGTGACAACGTGTGGGTTATCTGGTTAATCGACTGTTTCGAGATCGATAAAACATAATCTATCTAACATGTTTTTGAGTAAATTGTCTTAATTGTTTCTATGATCGAAAACAATAAGATCTTTTGCTGAAAATATATTATCTGAATATAATTGATTCATTTCGAATTTTAAGAAATTTATTAAATCGTATAATTAATAATAAGGATAAAGTTGTCATTTTTAGAGCAAAAAAAAAAATAAGAACGTTATAATAGATATAAATATATACACAAAATATAATTTTAATATATTAAAGAATTATTACAATCACATAAACTTATGGAATACAAATTCTTGCTCTTGTTGTTAGATTAGAAAAAAAATAAAAATAACGTACAATATATTATGTAAGTCGAAACGAACATTATGTAAATTTATGTATACGGAAATCATCGTACAAGGTCAGCAAAGTTTCAAGATCAGATAAGAGCTTCATATAAATATTATCGTTATCAAATAACGACTAGAAAAAAAAAAAGCAGAAAGAGAAAGATCAGAAACAATAAATATTTACTTCATTTCTTTGCTCGTAGTTAAAATATTGTTGGCAAGATGATTGTTAGTTAACGACTATAATAAAGTGAATAAAGAAGTTATACGATCTTATGAGAGAATTCTCGAGAATCATCATCATCGTCATTAATCTCTTTTCTCTTTCTCTTTCTTCTTGATTAACTACGTTCGTCAAGATCTCAGAGACGAAGGATGTTGTAGTAAATTTGACTTTCACTTGGCTGCACTGCTTTCACTTCTACGTGTTATGAGTACATAGATACATATACACACGTATGTACGTATACATACATATTACGTACATATTTATGGCATACGTAATCTTGTAAAATTTCGAAATAAAAATACCTTTCGCTGCATCGACATTCCATTGACCTTCCATCATACATCCATCTCATCGAGGAGTTGTCGTCATTCGTTTGCATCGAACGGACTGTATAATGCAAAAATATCTCGTTTATTAATCTTAATTATATGATCTATAAGGATGACAGAGTAATATCTATTTTTTTAACGTGTGTTATTTTCGTATATTTACTTTTCTTCCTTTTTTTTATTTGTAAACTGATTGAAAGTAAATTATTATTAGCATAAACAACGTTGAAGTACTTTGCAATTAACATAAACAATTGAAAAAAGAAAAATTTACAAAATGATCAAAGACAATTAAAAAAAGGACTTGTTGTTTTTAAGAAGGAATCTTTTCCAGATAAAACATTATGTATGTATCTACATATCTAATAAATTAATATTATTTGTTCATATAAAAATAAGAGTATTATGTTACTTGCAAAATTTAATTACGCGTAACATCATCGTGTTCCTTAATTAGTCCAGATAATCGTCTTTTTTACCATAGTTCGAGATACTAAAAATAGAAGCATAGTATTAGGATTAGGAAATTAGGAGAGTGAAAGATTTTCTTGGGTACTTACTCTATGTGTCCGTGAAACTCCTTTTTTAGGTTCCGACGATCGATCGAGCTATCCTGAAATAGGGTTCTCTTTCGCAATGAGTTGTATGTTACGAGTCTACGATTGTTCCGTTAGTTGGCTTATTTACAGCCTGATGAATCTTTTACCATAAAACGATGATTTTCTCGGTTGTTATTACCAACGTTACCTATAATTTTTTTTTTTCCATTTGCACGAACCTGCAGTTAATTTCTATGCACAGGATTTTGATGACTACGCGCAGTATGACAACACTAGATGTCAGATTTTAAAACTTTCAAATAGCAGAGTATTTATTATCTATCTCATAATTATTATCTGTGTTATTATAAGGCTAAATGGTTTAACTAAATCACAGGTATTAAGACTAGATAACATGTCAAAATAAAATACGACTTGGGCTAAAACAAAATTCTATGTCCGTACATTTCATGTATATATGTATGTATGTATGTATGCATCTATATATAAAATATTACTGTGTAATTATATAAGAAATATATTTTATTACATAAGGAACATAAAATACGACTTGCGCAAAGAACAGGAATTATATAATTTATATCATTGTAATATGTAACAATCATTATTCTTTATATACATAAGATGTATATAAAATAATTATTTCATTATTCCCAATATTCGCACAATAAACTTCGTTTATCGGTCAGATATTGTCGTTATTATCAGGTAATTTTCTTTATCATTTCAGTGTACGAATGGCAATTAATAGAATGTTGATAATCGACCAACGGAAGTGATGTGTCGTTATATTTTTACGACGTACCTCGATAATTACTACTTTTACAGTAGGAGCTTTCTCCTTTCTACTTTAATTCTGTATTATCTTCACTATTACATGTAGATATGTATATAAAAATGTATATAAAAACGGACAGCGAGTTCTTTAATTAACGAATTAAACTTAATGAAAATAAGACCAACACAAAGAGAAATTTTTTCATTAAAAATTCTACAAGGCGTTTTATTAAGTCCGTTTTGTTGCATAAAAATCGCAAAAAAAATAGAATGCATAAAGATCGACATAAATCCTATACTTTCAAATTTGTAGGATGCTCTGTATTAACATATACTGAGAGAGCAAAAAAAGAGGGACGACATATAAATGTTCGAAAGTTTATTTTTATCGGCTTAAAAAATTACGACTTGGAATTAGTCGATTAGAATTTTATTATCAAGTATTGTAAAATTTTTTTACATTTTTTATACAATTTATACATCATCAACGAAGTTACAATCGCAATTTTTTGAAGTTTAATGAAGCTGATGTAGCATTATTAATATTAATTATTAGATAATAATAATAAAATAATGATTATTATACGTCGATATCGAACTTATCTAAATTATATTTAGCCAATGAGATGCATGACATTAGTAGTGTAATCTTTAAAAAATCAGGATAGCTCTGTGCACAGTTATAAACTTGGAACATGTTATCATCGTTATTTACATATCCAATGATCGTTACAGTACATTTAGTCGAAAGACTAAAGTGAGAAGTATTAACTTAAATATGCGTAACTTAAAAACAGCTATGCGACGAAAAATGTTAATATTATGCATTCTATAAGTGAGAGAGGGTGGGGGAATACATATATTAGACACGAACGTTCGGTGTTCTTCATTCAAAGATATTATCCTTTGAAAACGTTTGTCTAAAAATTCTCTCGAGGTCTCTCTTGAACTCAGAAGATTGCCAGAAGTCACGAAAAGGCCTCGAATACCTTGTCACAACTTACTATTATGCAGGGTTGTTCAAAATAAGTGGAAGCGATATAAATACATCTGAGTTGTTTGTAATTCTAATCATTTTATATATATATATATATATTTGTACATGTATAAAGATATTTAGGTGGCTCATTTTAAGCGAAACTTTCTGTGTGTATATTATAATGCGATTTCGTATTTTTCGTATACACATATATATATATATATAATTGTTTATTCGTATAATTTAAATATACAAACATAATTTATCAATTTTCGAAAAATCTCATGAATTAATTTCTATCAATAATTTTTTCTTTGTATAATAATAACTGTAATATATATCTCGTTTAGGAAAATCATTATGCAAATGATTCACAATAATATTATCATAACTAGTTTACAATATCTCATGTTATTATTCAGAAACCTTGTAAGAAATTCGATAAATTTTTATATTTAAAAATTTCGATACACGCGAGTAGTGTTATCAACTACTTGGAATATTCTAATTCTTGAGGATACAAAGTCCTCATTACTCTCAGTGGACAGTGTAAGGTCTTGCTCTGACATTTCCGAGACCTTTCAATTTGTTTAATCACCGTCACGGGTCAATTTGATTAGACTTGCTTGCACAGCACACACATACATACATACACATAGACAGAGGATTTCGTCCTTTTGTTATCTCTTGTTTTATACAGCTGCATATTTCACCTTTCTAATTTCAAATGATTCATAAGGTACACACACTATATGCATATTATGATATTATTAATTTACTATTAGGTGCGATGAGATAATAACAACGGCAGAGGAAACGTTTGCGATAGATAACTATATACGTCAAGTATACTTTCTGTTAATTATACAATCCTATTCTAAAGTTTCAAACAATCTGGAAACTTCCGATAAATTATTTATACGATTAAAGTTTGATAATCTCTGTGGCAATATTTGACGAAAAGTTTAAGTCTCTTTTCAATTAGAATAATCTCAAACTTTATTATATAATATATATTTAATAACTTAATAAACAAAAACTTACTCTAAAAAAAACTCAATTTATCGAAATAAACGATTAAAGGAATTAAAATAAAACGATAATTACATAATTCCAGGTGTAAAAAATCAGGAAATAAAATTAAGAAAACTTAGTCGATGAAATAGTTGTTGTATCCTGAAGGTTAAAACTTTTAAAAGTAATGACCTTATTGGTGATAGAAAAAATATTACGCATATTATTATTAAAAACGATATACTTATATAATCAGAAATATTATTGTTTGGTATAAATAATGTAAATACAACGTTGACAAGGTCGAGATCATTCACCTAATCCTAGTAATGTGACGATCACTGAATTCGATGAGACATCGGTTGGCTCGCAAGAGTGTATACGTACACATATATGTATATGACTTTACAACGACGACCCGTGACCGATGAAGGACGAGTCATACAGGGCGACTAGAAACTATATGCAGAGAAAATCGTAAATTACACGGCGCTCGATTAAAGCCGACGCCATTTGAAACGGAGAATTATGCCGAGCGAGCACTGGGGACTGCCGTCGCTAACTGTTTCATGCTCTCTCTGTCGTTCTCAAAAGAAAAAGAGATAGAGATGGTGAGAGAGAGAGTTAGAAGGAGAGAGCGAAAGAGAGAGAGAGAGAGAGAGAGAGAGAGAGAGAGAGAGAGAGTCAGAGAGACACAGGGAGAGAGATAGAGAAAGATAGAGATAGGAGAGAGAGAGAGGATACACTGTCATGGTCAAAGAGATACGTGCAGGAAAATATACGAGTTGCGCTTGGAAGAGGAATAGATCGTGGCTGAGTCGTTGCACGTTCCTAGTTACGAATATATTCGTATCTTTTTTCTCTTCTTCTTTTTTTCTTTTTTTCTTTTTATTTCTCTTTCTCTTTTTTAACCACAACCACGGAGAGTGTCTTATTCCTATTTCTTTTTCTTCCGTCTTTTTTCTGTTACAAGCTAATCGTTGATTTCTATAGTTAAAAAAGTATGTATAATGTTAGATACATATTTATCATATCCGTATAATTTATTCATGTAACTTAATATGTATTTTATATGCCGATATTTTATATGCCGATTAACAGATTTATAGATAAATTAAATTTTAAAGAAGGCAGACCGTTCAAATTTTATTCATTATAGAAAATATCAAAATTGAAATATAGAAGGTAGAAAGTAATTCGTTAGATATAGTAAAAAGAAACGCAAAGTATGAGGAAAGAAAGAATTTTTATTAATGATTAAAATTACCGATAAAACTAGGATAAAAAAATATTCAGGATGTTTACAAAAACGATGAGATAAGAGAATAGAACATTCGTAGATAAAATTTTTTCCTCGATTATACAGTCTCGTATATATATATATGTGAATATCGATAGAAGACATAATTAATTGTTGGAATATGTTTGTTTCTATTTGTTAGTATCATCATTATGTCATATAATTCCTCTTGTATACGTATAAAGTTTGTTACATGTAATTGTAAATTAGAAAATGATTGTTAGATTTTGATGGTTAAAATTTTTTACAATTCTTTTACGAGTTTCACAAAATCAAGAAATCGGATAAGAGCGCTACTTTACAAAATGGAGAAAACGAATATTTTCTAATTTAACATTCAAGGTACGCGCGCAACGTTATCCTTCCTGCATGCAATATTCACCATCCCGTGATATTTCAAGCGCAACCGAGTGCACTTCGAGTGCGTATCACGCGATTTCGAGATTTTGCAATAATGCCTGTATTAGCGCTAGGCTCCTGCAAACGTTGTCGACATGCATAGGCACGAATGCATTAAACGATCGTTTCGACTGTAATCTTCGATGTAATTACGAAGAAAAAAAAGTGATCTTTTAGATTGTGTAGCACGTTACAGAACTCGTCAAAGATCAAACGTGTCTTTTTTTCTTTGAAAAATCTTAAAGAAATAAAAATCTGGAATCATTTCCTCTTTGATGTAATCAACGATATATTATTTAGATATACAGCGTGATTATGTACAATTTTATGATGTTGTAAAATCTTTATTGGTCAGTTTAAAACAATGACATTAATGACATTTCACAGAAAAAATGTTAAAGTTTTACCTTAAAGTCATAAACATTTGATATGAGAGCCTTTTGTTGTTTACGTTCAGACAATAATTCAACTCTTGTGAACGGTAAATCATGTTTGCATCAATTGCTAGAATTGCAGTGTGAATTCTCGCCTTATGTTCATCGAGATTGAAGATTCTAGTCTCGTATACAAGATCATTAATGAAGCCCTAAAGGAAGTTGTCACGAAGTGTAATGTCCGGTGATCTTGGTTAGTTATTGGATGGACCTTCTACAATCAATCTAGCGACCAGGAAACTTATCAAACAGTTTCCATATCAAACATTTGTGCTTTTAAGATAAAACTTTGATATTTGATCTCTATAATGTCATTAATGTTATTGTTTCAATTTGTCTAAAAAAAGAAAGAATATTTATTTTTTTAATTAAGAAAAAAAAAAAATTTTTTTTGACGCTATATAAATTTTGAATAAAAATCGAATGCATGTAAATGTATGTAATAAGTAAGTAAATCATAAAGATACATGAAAGAATAGAGATAAGAAACGAATTTATCTACCGTAAAATTGAGCCCTGATATAACTATAATATCGCGTAATAATAATATCATGAAAACACGTATACGTGTGGTAATTCTGATGGCATTATTATACATTCGTTTAATACTTACTTGAAAAAAAAAAAAAAAAAAAAAAAAAAGAAAAAAAAATCAAATTATAGACAACATTTTGTAGTACATACATTATAATATTAAACAAAAAAAGAAAATTATGCAAATTATTAGGAAGAAAGTTAGTAATCGTTTAAACAATGTTAATCTCTGAAACATTAAGCGGCTGTGTTTGTAAAAAGATACGACGTCTAATCGGCGAAAAGGAATGTGTTAAAATGAGTAATTACGTCAAGATGTAACATAATTTTTTTTGTACATTATTACGTTTTCTCGGTATGATGCATTCCTGTAAACATTACCACCACTCTCTTTTACAACGTAGTTTGTTGTTACATAATCCAGCACTAACATTCATACACGAACGTATTAGATACTTGAATTCTTTCTCCTTACCTTTTTGCAAACGTCTTTTCTAATTCCACACAAGATTTTTTACGTGGTTCAAAGGTAACCAAATTTCTCATTTATCTTGTCATTTTTTTTAAATGTTTTATCATCAACAAACGACAATGATTATCCGTATAGAAAGATCCTGTCTCTATAATTGCTTCTGATATGAACGTATAGATTTTTGCATGAACTTCGTCCATTATCTTTCATTATCTTTTTCTTTTTTCTTCTTTATTTCTTTTCTTCTTCTTCTTCTTTTTTTTTTGAACAGAATAATTCAACGTCATTTTTTTTTTACTTTAATGGATTGTACCCTTATCATATTTAACTTATAATTACTGTTTTAAAAAAGTCATACATACTTCAGAAAAAATCGGAGTAAAATCAGATAATATCATTGCAAAGAAGTCATTGTACAGTACAGTACACAACACTTTTTTACTATTACAATTGTCATGCAACGTCATTATTACAACAAGAAAGATTTTATTCTCTGTCTTTTTTCAATGTTTATCTCTAGTACCACAGTTTTTATATATTAACGAACGTATTAAAGGATTACTAGTAATAAACATTACACGAAGTTTCTGATTCATATTTTTATCAATAGTTTTTATAATGATTTTAAGAAATTATAAGATCGTATTATTTTTATATTTATCATTATTTTCTTATTTCATACTTGTACTTATAAATATTGTAGAAAAAGAGAGAGAGAGAGAGAGTAAAAGAGAGAAAGAGAGAGAGAGAGAAATAAACGTATCTTACAATTAGGTGAAGAGAAACTGTGATGTAGGGAGCGTGTAAAGTAGCTAGCGGCGGGTGTCGAACCGGCGTGGAGCGCGTCGACCAATCAAATTTCGAGTAGTTAGGCGCCGTCTGTAGTCAGACGACGAGTTACCCCCCACTCCTTTTCTCGCTCACCACTACCCTGGCAGAGCCGACGAGTAGGCTCGTCAGTCAGCGCACGACCGTAGAGTAAGTAGGACGCGTTTTGTTTAGAGGAGCTTTCGTTCTTCGTTGTTTTTCAAATCACCGAGGAGATTAGCTTTACGCGTCAAGCTTTACGTGTTTTTCTTCGTCCATTGTATAATATCACACGACAAAGGAATAGATAATCGTCAATAATCAAGAGAAATCTCCATCGTCCATAATCGAACATTCTTTCAAGCGTTCGATCAATGCGAATGGCTGGTCATCTGTCAAACTCACCCAGGAGATACAGGTAAAAGAAAATTACTTTATATTTTTAATTCGTAGCTTTATTAAATTACAAAATAGCGTATTACATTATGCGATTGATACAGCCGTTTTTTTTTCTTTTTTTTTTTTTTTACTATGCGAGTGAAACAGCGAGTGTTATATTTTCAACGATGCTCTTCGAAAAATGTGATCTTTTTTTTTTTCTTCTCTTGCGTCATATTTATTATCCTCTTATGTTATATTAAGTTAAGAACGATGATCGTTAAGTTCGAATTACGTTTTTACCATGTATCACGAGAAAAATCAATGATTTCACGTTAAAGATAAAAGAGGGTAAAATTATTATCGAAAAGGAAGCTGTGCGTTTTCCCCAAGACCATCCATCGATCGAATTTAATAGAGACGATATGACGTAACGTTTTATTATCTCCTTCCTGCTGTTGGAAATGACACCTTCATCGCGGGACTTCATCGCCTTCCCTGTTTTCAAACACGTTCCAGAGAGTTACTCGGTGTTTTTTTTTTTTTTTTTACTTTTGTTTTTATTTTTATTTTTTTGTTATTACCGTTTATAATATCGTTAAATTATTGATTTACCGGAACGAACAGGAACGTAGTTGAACGCAATAAACTCTCTCGAGCACAAATCGGATGTTGACTTTTCTACGGGAAACGGTATTCCCGTTTGTTGATTCATTCCTTTTCCATGAGAGAACTTCCTTTAATTTCTCTTTTACAAGCACGTATGTAGCTATAAACACCTAATTTAATCACGCCGTCGTTATGAAATATTACATTAAGATATTCGGAAATCAATGTTTATTCTGTATACCATTTACCGTAACAATGAAATTTCAAGAAATATCCTATATCACGAAATTTTCAAAACAAATACTCTCTCTTTCTCTCGACTTTTTTTAAAGAAATATTCTATATAATTCGAAGCTATATTCGCGAGTAAATTTTTGTCAATTTTCGAGGAAACGAACGAAGTTTTTGTTGTGGGACATTAGAAACGAACGTATACATGAAAAAATAAATAAACAAACAAATTCGATCAACTTATACCAATTTTCTGTGAATAATTATATATGTATGTTATATATAGGTTTATGTTATTATAGAATATCAGATTTAAAATTGAAATTAGAGTTAGAATTAGAAATACGTGTGATACCGTACGATGATGCGTCAAGTTTAGATGGTAGGAAAATATCATCCCCGGTGTTAGAAACGAGCAGCCAGTTGGGATTCTTGATTACCGTCGGCTTTTGTGTGTGCGCACGAATAGCACGTAGATCATTTGTCGGTATTTGCGACGCGTCTGGCAAGGTTAAAGCATCGTCAATCCTCTCCACGAGTCTACGCTTCGCGATGCCTCGTAAATAATGCCGGTCCTTTTCTTTTTCTTTTTTTTTTTTTCTTATTTTCTTTCTTTCTTTACTTTTTTATTTTTTTTATTATGCTCGCGAACATAACACAACATAAGCATGTACATGTATATGTATCTACAGATATCTGTGTACAGGTAACATACACGATATCTGTTGCCTTTCGAGAGTATATCAGCGAGGGCAATTACTAGTTACACGTGCCAATAGTCGGTACAAAACTTAGTTCCCTAGTTTGATTTATAATCATTAAATGGTTCGAGAAAACTGTGGCAAATTTTCTGAATCTCTCTTGCGTGAAATCAAAGAACTCGGGTTAGTAGTTAAAGAAACTTTTCTGATCAATTTCGTTCATCGAATACGTACCTTCTTTCTTTAGTTTCTTTCTTTCTTTCTTTTGACGTTTTAATTATATCGTAAAAAAAATATTGTTTCAATTAGGTATCCTTTAGGTATATTCGATATTGAAATTAATAATCTGTTTTTTTTTTTCTTTTTTCTTTTTACTTGCGATATATACGTACGTCGCATAATAACATCGATGAAAGTTAGTTTCCTTTGCGGCAATAGCATAAATTTAACATTAAATTGTACGTTTAATAGTCCTTTGAAATGTAGAATGAAGTGTATCGAAGGACGCCATCAAATAGTTAGATACCGTTATGCCTTTCGGCTAGAAATTATAAATATATGTATTTGAAGATATCTATGGTTATTCCTTGTATGTCTTACCTCTATGTATGCTAAGAAGAGACACACGAGTGAAATACTATTTAAAAGTCTTGCGATCGACCGAAATGAGAAAGTTGCTTGGACATTCCTATGCTGTACTGGTGTTAGTAATTCAATGTAGTAATGCAATCACGAGTATTACATTTACAATTAGAAATATTAGAAATCTTACAATTAATATTGCGTCTTTTACATCTCATCGATCAAAACTTATAAAATATGTTATTGGAATTCGAAGAAACTTTTTTAATATCGAATTGATTTTATATATCTGATTAGCTAATAACAGTAAATTTATTTTTAATTATTATACAGGGTAGATCAAACGTTTTTGGATCCTTTCGACTCGCTTAAAATCGATTACTCATTTTCATGGACTAATATTGTTTTCAGATAACTTGTAAGATTACGAGCGTAAGAAATTACTTCGTATTACAAAATAAAATAGCGTTTGAAAGATTTCGAAGGACTCTCAGGAGATCTTTAATAATACATACTTTCACAGCTTGTCCGATTGCAAAATAGAATAATATCAGTAATATCTATCGATTGAAAAGTTTCAAAAGAGACTCGATCGAATTGCTCATCGTAAAAAAAAAAAAAGAAATACAATCGTTTATTTCGTACTGCAAATTCGATTGACGGAAGCGTCGACAGCATTAGAAAAGTCGGTGCGTGTCTTTCGCAATGAGAAGAAGAGGCGCGTTACCGCAACGAGTAACCGTTACACCGTCGAGACGAAACGAAATGCAAAGGAAACGTGCGTAAGAGGAATATATATATGTGTATATGTATATATGCGTGTATATATATATATATATATGAATAAATATCATATGTGTGTATATATACTTATATATCGTATTGCCACGCTTCGAAGCAAGCAAGCGCGCGAGCGAGCTATGCTCGTAAAGTCAAGTTTACGGTAGACTGGCAACAAGATAAGGACTTCGCATACAACGGTTATGCCCGCTATTTCTCACGCAAATCTTTTCGATATAGACGAGAAAGCATCAACCCTTAAGGTCGGCGAAGAAAATTTCGAAGAAAATAAAGTTTAAAGGCAAAAAATTAGAAAGAAAAAAAGAAATTTATACGAAGTAAAGTTATAACTTCACGTTATCTTATCGACAAATTTTATTTCATAGAAATTAACTTTGAAATAAGTACTTAGATGCGAACGTTATGAGCTTTTATTGAGATGAAATGGCGTACAGATCGTTAAATAATATTTATCAGTTAAACCTGGAGGTTCACGATATCATTCGTAGGTGTTTAATACAATTAAAGTTTTTTTTTTTTTTTTTTTTTTTAAATATACACATACATATTGATATCTATACTCATCTCGATAAAATTATTTTTAACGTTTATTTATTTTTTTCTTTTTTCTTTTAAATCTCGAAGAAAGTTGATTTTCTTATTAAAGTGAAAGAGAAAGGATATTGACTTAGAACTAACATGTGATTCACTTTGTCAAATTATGTTCCCGAGATTTCATGAAATTTTGTGAAGAGACAAAGAAGTATGTATTTTTCTTTTTTTTTTTTTTTTCGGGAACGTTAATTGACGTGCACTAATTCTCTCATTAAAAATGCATTGGGTACGTTAGAAAGTTTTGTGTGCGAATGTAAAAGTTTCGTTATAGTGCACTCTCGTAATGATAGTAGGGCATATATGTCAGAAAGTACACGTTCGTCTATATGTATTAGAAAAAGAAACGAGAAAGGAAGAAGGTTGTTGGTTTTTTGTGTATGTGCATACATACGTGTGTGTGCGTATCTATCTGTCTGTATTTACTAGTAAGGAAAAAGAAAAGATTCTCCGAAGAAATATGTTGCAAGTAGAATGGCAAATTACGCATTCATTTTCTCTTTCTCACTATCTTTGGAGATATACACTTTAGAAATTAGTTTCGTATTTTCGATCATTACTTCCTTTTGATATCTTTATAAAATCATTTTTGTAATCTTTTTCTTTTTTTTTCCTTTTTTTTTTTTTTTAACTTTATCTAAAATAGCCATTAATAAATACTCTGTTCTATGCTCGCTCGTAATTCGAAGTTCGTACAGTTACCCTTTCGTTTACCGTTACGTTACATCACTCGCATGCATACGCATACATAAATATGTCTATCAGAGTTATTACACGCTGGTAGTTAGTGACGAAGTAAAATTAGACATAGATTTGCTCGAGAAAATTATGGAGACTTTATTATGCGTAATGAATACTTTGATGTTAAAGAGTACGATGAACATTGTACTATACGATTATAGTTATAGAAATATTTGAATGATATTTTCTTTTTTTTTCTAAATCGAATGTAACTCTTTTTGTAACTAACATAGTAAACATAAAATATTCTTTTATATTTTTTATAAATAGATATAGAGAAATTATGTCAAGTATGTGAAAACTAAAAGAAAAGATTTCTTATGGACAATTTTTATATAGATAATCTATATAAAAAAGAAAAAAAAAAAAAAGAAAAAACGTGATCAGTTTTAGTGGCCAAATATTTTTATAACCGATAGTAACGCATGTTAGTATCGTCGCCGTCATGGTCTTCATATTAACGAGTAGCAACTTTGCATATCAAGTCGGCGAATGTTCTTTAATCCGATACTTCTCCGATCAATTTAATAGAGAAGTAGTTCTCTCTCAGCGTGTATTATAGATAGCGAGGAAGCTCGATGAAGATCAGAGTAGTTTCATCGGCGACTTTGAATTACGAATTATTTTCCCGGGGCGAACGATCGACTTGTTAAGTATCGACTTCATCACGCGTTAACTCAACTCGCACGTTGCTTGCAATTTACGATTTTCTTTTTTCTTTTTTTCGTTTTTTTCCCCATAATTATATTTTTACACGTGACGTTGTAGTTCTATCGAGCCACGGTTAAAGAAAAATTACATTGGATAATATAGAAATTAGATCTCATTGGAAAAATTTCCATTTTTTCTTCTCTCGATCTTTTGTTTTTGTTTTTGTTTTCTTTTACTTCGTCTTCATCTTCATATGCTTCGTCATCGTTTCTTTCCTACAATTTTCTTTTAAAAACACTATTAGTACCAATTAAATAAAACGATGTTGCATGCAAAATGATTCGAGAGATAGAAAATTATAGAATGCTGAGTACTAATTCATTTGCTCTCTATCACCCTCATTTTTGTTTACATAAAAAACGCATTATCAAGATCTACGCGATCAATCCTTTAAACTTTGACGTTTCTATTTACATCAATTTTTATTTGTAATGCTGATAATAACAAACAAGTAAAATACTAAACTTTTCTTATAATCACAATATATATATATATATATATTGTTTTTTTTCTTGTTTTCTAAAGATCAAACGTTAATCCGATCGATCTTTTCACATAAAGTTATATAAAAACTTTAGGATGCATCTGTTATTATTTATACGATATATATATATATATATATATATATATATATATATATATATTAACATATAAATATCAGGTCAAAAAGATCCCCTTGAAGCTTAGCAACACGCATGAAAATTTATTTTCATATCTTATCGAAAGGTAAAAGCGTATCGTTTGATTTGAATCGGATCGATCGTTTTTCGACTTTACGACCTACTTCTGCGCGAGGCTCGTTTATTTTAATCTATAACTCACACAAAAATACATTTATCGTGAATCGTTTGAAAAGCGACTACGTATATACATATATAATATATTATACATACCTAAATACATTTATGTATATATATATATATATGCGTGCGTGTGTGTGTGTGTACATACGTATTGAACAAGTTGGAAATATGAATACGATCTCTTTCTCTCTCTTACTCTGTCTGTTTTTCATAGGATTGCTATCTTTTTTACCCAAGCTAATGATCACTCTCGCTTTCACATTTTTAACTTTTTAGTTTATTTATTTATTTTTTATATTAAACTCGATAGTATCTGGAATGCGAGAGAAAATCCGTTATTAGACGATTTGTCGTCGATTCGAGTCATCGAATTGGAAAGAAATTCACCTTTCGTTTTCAAGAGCATGAGTATTTCATAAAGGATCGAGCGAAAGTGAATCTAATAATAAGCAGTTACATTTCTCATATATTTTTTGTATATTCTTTCTTTCTTTTTCTTTCTCCTTTTTTTTGTGCCGTTTCTTCTTTGATACAATTCATTGTCCGTTGGAAATATTTGAGAAACAATATTTGACATCGATGAAAATGTCGAGATAACATTTATATAAATCATTTTTAATGATTAAATGTAATGATCGTCAGGAGTTTTAGAAAACTGTAACAATATACATATTCTGGTATTTTTCGATTCCATTAATTACTGATCCTTGAACGTTCTGTTTATACAGATGCATCTTGAAATATTATCAAACATCATGAAATATGAATAAAGTTAAAATATTAACATTCTCGAACAAAATCAGTTATAAATTTTAATTCTTGTCAGGTCGTATCATTAAGATTCGCCGAAGATGCAGTATGATAATAATTTTTGTCAAGTTTTAGTGTATTAATTAATCCAATCGATAGTCATAAATTTTTTAATACGCAGATCATAAAATATAATTCTCTTTCGTCGTTGCGCTTGCTCTGATCGAATAGAAAATTACTTTGGAAATATGCGCCATCGCGTTTTATAGAATTATTATACAGAGTATTTATATCAGAAGTACTTTTAGAATATAATCAGATTCTTAAATTAGATTTTCTTTATTATTATTGAATCAAAGTACGTTTTTTAATTCATCACTTGACTCTCGTTAATGGAGGATCACGTTGATCGTGATCGAAATTATGTATGCTTTTTATGCCTTAGCATGTTTTCTGCTTATGCATGTATTTTTATTATTTTATTTGAAATTGTTTTTCTTTATTTTCTTTTAAAGTAATTTTAATATATATATATATATATATATATATATAATAAGTTGTATATATATAATAAGTTGAAGAAAGAAAGAAATGATATTACACAAGCACAAATTAACGATACTTTCCTAGTCTTCTTACGATGTAAACATAAAATAATGATCTTGTTTTTACAAGAAGAAAAATAAAAAAGATCAAGGCCGCTAATCTGGATACACGTATTTAAGATAAATATTCTTAAGATCTTTGATTGACATTAAGGAGTATCATTAATTTATTTATGAATTATATAAAAGAATAATTTACTTTATTCCGTTATATGTAGATAATATGTGTCTTTTTATCAATATTATTCACTCCAACTCGATCTTATTAATTTATTTCAAAATTTTATTGTTCAAGGCGTGTCGAAAATTTTTTTATTATTCGTACTGTTAAAAACTTATACATATAGATACAGGAATTCATTGGCTCGTGAAAGATCGTAAAATCGTACTTTGCCTTCCACGAAGAATAAATATCATGGGCCTCTTTCTTTTTCTCTCTCTTTCTCTCTTTTGCTTTTTCCTCTCCCCCTTTAACCATTTTGCCTCTGTTCATTATTACCGCCCTACTCGTGTATCTCTCACCTCGCTGCCATCGCTTTCAGTAACGGAACTGATCGAACGAACGAACGAACGAACGAACGAAAGAACGGACGTTTTACGATCGGTACAAGATTTGCATGAGGAATGGACCGAGGAAAGAAAGAAAGAAAGAAAGAAGGAAAGAAGGAAAGAAAGAAAGAAAGAAAGAAAGAAAGAAAGAAAGAAAGAAAGAAAGAAAGAAAGACGAAGAAATGTTTGAAAGGGGTGGAAGGTGGTAACAGGGACGGATTTAAACAAGAATTGTACAAACTTTAAATAGTCAGAAATCTTTGTCAATAGAATATACAGAAAAACATTTTTTACGTTTTAAGCTTGTACATTTATAGAAAGAAAAAAAAAAATCGCGTGTATGCCAAGACTTCTTATCGTTAAGATGTATATACACAAATGTATCTATTCATAACTCATAATTGTGATAATTTATTATAATACATACAAATTTCTTTTTTATTTTTTTTTTTTTTTCAATATCTTTTCACTGCAAATTTAATTATTTGCCGAACTAATCTATTAGAAAAAAAAAAAACATAGTAGATATTTCTGTTCGAGAAGTCATCGACTGAGCAGATTTTAAATTCGTATCTGGATCGAAAGAAAAATTAAATTACTTGGTTCCGTGCGTAACGATACTATCGCGATATTTTTTATCGGAAATTTTAATATCGATTATTAGTCAATCTAATATAGCCAATCGTAGAAATAAATTAGTTCCCACGAAGCATCATCGTTCTTATCGAAAAGTAATCCAGTTAAGATATTAAATCCGTACCTGAGTTGAAAGGGGGTCGAAGGAAAGGAACAATCATTATTATGGTCGATAGGCGTACTCGAACGCCTCTCTAAAAGTCGGCGAAACAATCGCGTTAATGGTCGAATCGGTAGGCCGTATCTCTTTCGTTGTTGCTACTGCAACCGAAGAAGAAGAGGAAAGAAAAAAAAGAAAAAAGAAAAAAGAGGAAAAGGCAACGGTGGCCAAAGCGGCGAGCCTAAAAGCAGCCGAGAAATCCTCGGTGGTGCAGTGGTGCAATATCCTGCCACCTTCCGGACTTTCTAAACTTGCCGTGAACGCGAGAGCGCGGACGCGCGACGATTTTTTATTCCGGAAATCGATCGTACGAGAAATTCTTCGTACCATTGATTTTCCGCTCGCGGACCATCGTTTCTCTCATTTTTCTTTTATTACAAAAATTTGTTTTTATCATAAAAAAGTATCTACGCTTGTAGTTCTATTAAAATTTGTCTCGAGAAAGTTTGGAAGAAGAGCCTAATTGATTTTTAATATCATCCATTAGAACTTCTGATTCATGCTGCAGCGTAGATGATCAAATAAATTCAGCAATGTTAACGAAATTTAATTGAAATTTCCATCGTTGTTTTCGCTATTTCGCAAATTCTCGGACTTTCGTTGAAGATCGAAAGCATGTACGGTATTGCTTTGTAAAGAGATACACACGCAGTTGAATACTCAAGCGCGTTCAGACGCGTGTAACGGAATTTTTAACGATGACTTTCCTGTCAGGTGTTGTGTTCAGAACGTCGCAAAGCGAACGTTAGCGAAACCGAGGTAGAGAAGCGCAGGTGCAGTCACGTTTACCGGAAAAGAAATAAGCGAGTTTTGTCACGAGAACATACTTACATGTTCCTTAATGTCTATCTTTCTATTTAATATTAGGAAGACAGACCACCATTTTTTTTTTTTTTTTATTACTATTAATATTCTCAAAGGAATTATTCGTATTTCTTTTTCACGCGTACATACGTTTCTTCCGGTTTTTCACTTGTGAAATGAATTTTATTCATCTTTAAAATAGAATCAAATCAATATTTTTGTTCGATCGTTTGTTATTCAGATATTAATTAGAAATATATCAAGAATAAATGTTATTTATTTTTATGCTATTTAAATTGTAGACTATTTTTTAATAGTTGCAATAAATCATTTTATTTATGATTCTATCTTAACATAATATATATATATATATTTTTAAAGTAAAAACCTCAAGTAGTTCTAGTTCGTTTCATGTCTGTATAAACAAGACTATCAGGAAATATATGAACGTTCGAGGAATATGAATGGTTGGACAAAATCTTTTAATCATGACTTTTACCATGACTAATATGTGTTTTGAGCTAAAATGAGTTAGTCGTTGGTATTGTATTGAAAAAAAAAAAGAAAAAAGAAAAAGGAAAAATGTATGCAAGATTCGAACACGTTTATTTCATGTTTTATTTTCACAGGGTATCGAATTCTCATTTTCATAAATTGATCTCGTCTGAAATTTGAATCCTTTCGAAAGAACCCTTGTAGCTAACGTGTGAACTATAGTCAACGAAGACGATATCCGTGATATTTTATGGAGGTTCAAGGACAAGAAGAGGAGACGAGCTAGGACAAAGTGAGACTAGTCGATTCGTTTCCTCTTCTTTTCTACAATAAAAGACAATTAAAGTCGTGACGCGAGTGTCGAGGAAACACGCTTCACCGATTTCGGTCGATTTCACTATTACTCTCAGACGATTTATCCTTTCTATAGATCTCCGGTATAATTGAAACGAGCTGGCTTAGAAAATTATTCATTATCTTCATATTTATTTTCTTTTGTCGTTTCTATCTTACTTCTAATCTTACGAATTATATTTATATTTGTCCTTATCTTTCATTGTGAGATTTCTCGAATTGAGATTATATTGCAGCCATGAAAATTTTTATGTTTTTTAATTTGTTAGTAAATGTAATTTGCTTTATATATATATATATATATATATATATATATATATATATACTACTCTTCTATATATGTTATATTTGTTAACACTGCTTATTATTGTATTATTACTGCAACATATATATATATATATGTAAATCTTTTTTATATAATAATATACATATACCATGATAAATAGATCTACTACTAATATAACATTGACACTGAAAACAAAAATGAAACAAATATCGTTTATTTCTTTAGCCAGCACAGAAAAGAAAAGAAAAGAAAAGAAAAGAAAAGAAAAGAAAAGAAAAAAAGATCATCGTCTCTCGATCACTTCGACAAGAAGGACAACGATCTTGATTTTCTTACGGTGTCACGGGACAAGATGTTCCTTTATTGTAACTGGAGCAGACGGTATAGAAAGTGGTCTTGATTTTTTGTATCCCCGTCGAAGTAGACCTGCTTTACGCTTCCATTGCAATACACACGGTTTTTCGATCGAGAGATATCGTTAACGATCGGTCGATCGATCGTAAAATTTATCATATATTTCATTCATTAAAAATCATACCAAATTATTTAGAAAATTACATTTCACACAGTTAGATGAATTTTATTGAAAAATACTTCAGCTCCTTTTTTTTTTGTTTATTTTTTTTTGTTTTAACTTATATAACATTGATTAATGTTTTTACATAAATATTATAAATATTCGTAAAATTAATCCGCAATGTACAAAATTATTTAGGGGTATATTATAATTTCTTTATTTAAAATTAAGATTAAGAAAGCATGAAGATTTGAAAATGAAGATTTTAATCGATTCATTGTTTACGTTTTAAAATAATAATTGGATGATTTATTACGATGATTAATGATCGTTTTATAATTCTTTATTAGCATCAAAGCGATTAACATGCGTTATTAAAAAGATAAAATGAAGATATTTAGCAATCCGAGTTCGTTCAATGTCCATCTGCAATTTGCACGAATAAAATATCGTGTATTATCGATTGTGGATTAGCATAGTCGGCCTACAGTCATATCTACATATAGAAGAGACATAGATACATAAGTTCGATAAGTTGTTTTTAGAATTCTAAAGCTTTTTACATCTTGCTTATAGACTTTATAAATAGAGAAATGGTAGCTACTTGTAATACCAGATGCCCTCGAAAAGAGCACACATATTACGTTTTTATGATTCACGAAATCAGTTTCATTATTTTTATCGATCTTGTCGTTCATAGTAACAAGTAATAATACAGAATGATTTAGATATATAACTGAAAGTACTGTGTTTCTAAGCTTGTAGTTTTACGATTTGAAAACAAATGTTAACCTTAAGAAAAGTCTCGAAAAAATGTAATTGACTTTTTTTCTCTTTAAATCACTTAAAAAGACTTCTATAAAAAATCACCTATATTTTTTTCTTTTATTTCTCTTTCCTTTTTTTTTTTACATTTTGTTAAATCTTACGAACAAAGAAAAACGTCATTTTTAAAGTGTCCTAATAAAATATTAATTTGAAGTTTCGAGGGCATCGAAGGAAAATCTTAAAAAAAAAAAAAAAAAAATGGTTACAAAAAAAAGTTAAGAATTTTATAAGAGAAATATATCGTCCTTGTCATCATCGTCGGTATTATCGTCCCACGTCCCAGAACGGCCAGCTAGCTTATTGTGTACGACACGGAATGTAATGACACAAATTTAAATGACTACGGTTTACTCGTAGGCGGTCGTAAGAGATTGCAATTAGGATCTCCAGAGGGAGACAGAAAGAGAGAAAGAGAGAGAGAGATTCGTGATAGTAAACGCGATAGCTTCTTCGTCTCGTGAGAAACTTTCGAACTACGGTGCTTCTTTACTTTTCTTTCTTCCTTGAGAAGAAAAAGAAGAAAAAGAAGGAAAAGAAGAAAAAGAAGAAGAGGATAGTCAAGCAACAAGGTGGTTCGCCGCGAAATTATTCATTCACCAAGAAGAAAGAGAGAGAGAGAGAGAGAGAGAGAGAGAGAGAGAGAGAGAGAGAGAGAGAGAGAGAGAGAGAGAGAGAGAGAGAGAGTAAGAGCGATATCTCATAAACTCCTTTTATCATGAAAATGCGCTCTGT
Organism: Vespula pensylvanica; assembly: GCF_014466175.1. Taxonomy (NCBI): domain Eukaryota; kingdom Metazoa; phylum Arthropoda; class Insecta; order Hymenoptera; family Vespidae; genus Vespula; species Vespula pensylvanica. The sequence continues at coordinate 3,977,427 of NC_057691.1, read as the reverse complement.
GGTAGAAACGTGCCTCGCGATAATGTGCTTTGGCAAATTGGATAAACGAGGAGACTCCTCGAACTCTGCCTCTTAATCGAGCTAAATGTATATTCTGTGATTCAACTTCGAATTACACCTAATCCTAACTAATCTCTGGGTATCTACACCTTGGAAAATGAAGCAATTCGAAAATTTACACGTAGCTGTTATGTTATATACAGAATTTCACGTCTATGTATGTGTAATGCAATATATACGATCTTAAATGTCGACATTATTTTTGTCCCATTCGTATTCTTCTTCTTTTTAAAAGTAAAATTCTGTTGGATGGATTTTATTAATTATAATTTTATATTATTTTGAATGATATCGTAGACAGTTTACAAAAACATACATGCTAAATTTTGGCAACATTTTTGTTCGATGGGATAAGATTAAATTTGGACTTCTGTACGATAATACTTCATAAAATTTATTAATGTATAATATCGTAAATAATTTCTTTGATTTATTAGTGTCTACTTACCAGTATTGATTCATACTTAAAGTTTAATAATAATAATTTGCTGTGGACTAAAGTCATGGTAACGTTTATTTATGAAAATGTATTTTAATATTGTTGACAACTTATTTCAATATGATTAGATTAAAAGTGAACTTTTTTACAATAATATTTTATAAAGTTCATGAATGTATAATCGTAAACAATCTCATTGATGTAGTGTTATCGTCTTAGGACTTTTGATCCGAACTTGAAGCGTTTTAAAAAAAAATTGTTGAAGAATTTGTTGTTGACTGGAATCATAAGATTTTTAATTTCGAAAAAAATATATTGACTTCGTTCATAGCTTATTCTTATATGATTAGATATTAAATGCGGACTTTTGTACGACGATATTTTATAAAAAATCACAAGTGATCGTAACGATTCGTCAACATATTGGAGTCCACTTGAAAGTGTTAGTTCATAATTGAAGTGCGAGATGAAACTAAGAGGGGAGAGGAAAAAAAAAAGAGAGAAAGAAGGAGAGTGGATAAGAAAGTTCGAACTTCCCCAATGAGAAACGCATAGAGCTATAGAAAATATTCTTCTAGTTCTCACGGCGCGTTTATTCGGACTGGGCATCTAGATCGTGGAGAAACTTTTTCCGAGTCGTCCGTTCCTTGTTATAGTACTTACGTGTTTCTAACTGGAGACAAATTACGAAAGCGATATGTATGTACTTACTTACGTCATAGAAGTAGGTACTTGCGTTGACTTATTTCGTTCGACAAGCCAAACGGATTTCAATTATTTAATTCGAAGTTAGAAGAAAGTGAACATCACCGGTATCTTTTTTTTTCAACTTTTTTGTCCGTTTAAAAAACGTATCCTACTATAATATAATATTACTATAGTATTATATATACATATATATTATATTTACATTACTTATAATATATATTATATAATACTATTATCATCTATAATATAATATAATATAATATAGTATATTATTCACGAATTCAAATAATCGATTATAATTATTATATTTATTTATATCTTCTTTTATATATTTATTTATTTATTTATTTATTCTCTTTTTTCTTCTCTTCTTTTTTTATTAATGCAATCAAAAAAGCATCGTTTTGTTATGCGTCATCGTATTCGTTGTGGAAAAGAAGTTTCGTTCTTTTTTATTTCCAAGTGACTTCTCCAAGAGACTTTTGAGAATCAGGTGCGTGAAAAAAAGAATTTCGTCGGTGGACGACCCGATTGTTGAGTACCTTTTACTCGTATAACAGTGTGTGTAGAGTTGCCTTTATGTCTGCCTCTGCCTCTGCCTCTGCCTCTGCTGTTGCTGTTGCTGTTGCTGCTACTGCTCCACATGAAAGCGCCCGGCGAAAGTTTCGCAGAGTCAATGGCCTGCCAACGGGTACGTCGGCTACGATGCTCGTTACACGAGTATCTCCGTTATGCTCGATTTTTTTTCTCTCTTTCTCTTTCTCTCTCTCTCTCTCTCTCTCCCTCCCTCTTTCTGTCTATCTCTGTCTCTCCCTGTCTCTCGTACTCCTCTATCTTTTTTTATTACTTATATTACGCCCACGGATGCGTATCGAGAAAGGTATTGCTCTTCTCTCATTTTCTTTTTCTCTATTGAGAAAATTATTTCATCTTCTTTTTTCTTCTCACTTTTTCTTTTTTCTTCTTCTTTTAGAAATTGCAAATAATCTTTCTCTCCACTCGGTTAGTAAGAGATTAAATTTAATTGAAATTTCTATAAAATATATATTATACCTGTGGTAAAAAGTAAACTACAAGGTATGTAGTGAAGTGTTACAAAAAATAATGTTGTACTCACGTACCCACGAGAAAGATTTTTCAATTAAGATTACCAATAGACGTATATTACCATTCCGCATTTTATTATATCTTTTTTTTCCTCTAATAGAATTTTGTACTTTTTGATAGATATTTATTTATTTATTTATTTATTATTTTTTTTTTTTTAACACAATCACGACGAACAAATTTGAAATCAGAGAAAAGATATATATTTGTATGCAAGATTTGGCAGTGATCGTCGATTCTCAGCCAAGATAAATAAACCGTCAGAATAGAGAAAACAAAGAAAGAGAAAGAGAAAGAGAAACATATAGATAGATAAGAAAGAGAAAAACGGTACTTCGTCCGAACTTGCTTCTTAAGATTACCGAGTTAGTTGTAGCGGTAAAGGAAAAACATGGATCGAGATTTATTCTCAGGAATATAGCAAGTTGGACTCCGGAGTAAAACTTTTGCATACAATCGTGGGACGTTGCGGTGTCGCGTCATGCTCCATTTCCCCTCTAACTCCCCTCTCTCTCTCTCTCTCTCTCTGTTTCTCTCTCAAAACCTCCTCTCTTTAGCCTCTCTCTTCCTTCTACGGTGCATCCATGTTTTCTCTTCTTTCCCTTTCTCATCATCTTATTCTTTTCTCACCGCAAGAGCCGCCGCAATAAACGAGACGCGGTTGGTTGCGTCGATGCAAACGGTGTTGTTTCCTATTTACTGCGTCATCGTTATTTTTCTTTTTGTTTTTTTTTTTTTTGGGAGAGGGTGATTTTTTTGATTTTCTCCTTCTATCTCATTGTTTTTATCCTTGTATTCTTATCTTTCCGTTTTCATGTTTTTATTATTTTTTTCTTTGTTTGTTTGTTTCTTCTTTCTTTCTTTCTTTTTCTTCTTCTTTTCTCTCATGACCCAACTTCTCTTCCCGTTATGATTCTTTTCTCTTCTCTTCTCGTTCCCTCTCTTCTCTTATTTTCAATCGTACAGTCGGCGAAACTACTTTCCTCGTTCGTTTTGTTCTTCGATTAGCTCATACCGAGTATGAAGGAGGTGGAAATGGAAGTGGAAATGGAAGTGTAGGTGGAAGTGGTGGTGGAGGACAATCGTAGGACTCCAAGAGTGTGGGCGGCTTTGATCAAAGTAAGGGAAAGTCTGCTCCTCGCAAGACACAAAGAAAAAGTCTTCTTCCTCTCTCTCTCTCTCTCTTTTCCTCTCTGTTTTTATGTGTTTCATCACGTGCCTTTTCATCATTCCTTTTTATTGTTTTTCTTGTCTTTTTCTTACACTCGTTTCTTCTTTTCTCCCTATAAAATCCATCTTCCTTTCGTCAATATTTAAAGAGCGAAAAGAAGAGTGTTCATCGAATTAAGAGCATTCGTTTACATTGTAAATAGACACAAATGTCTTCGATTTTGTTTACTCATCTTTTATTCATTCCTTCTTCTTTTTCCATGTGGAAAAAGCAAAAAAAAAAATAATCGTTTTTTCTTCTTTTCTCTTGGTATATTTTTAACGATTCGTCGAAGAGTACAATCGTTGTTAAAAACTTTTCATTCAGGTTTTACAAATGAGAATATTTTTTTTTCTTTTATATAACTCGAAGTTTCTAAAAAAAATTGAAAGAATCGTTAATGAATATGTAGATATATAAGATGTGATATATAATTTATGATATATATATATATATATATATATAAAGATTTTTAAATTCGTTGGAACGTTGAGAATCTATGATATCTTTGCAAAATAACGTTGAATTAATAACACTTAGGATAATTTACGAAGAGAAAGCGTTTCCCGTTGCCGACGCGATTTTTCGTGATGTTAACTCTTCGCATCGTTAATTCCGATTAATCCTTTCGCTTTCATTCGATAACAGCCTTATGCGATATCTCGCGATCGATCTTTTATTATCTAGCTGTTTGTGCGTATTAACCAATTCGTGTCTATTATTAGATAGATCGAGATAAATGATCGATTGCACGTCCATTGCGATATTAGATTAACCATTCGTGACTTTTTCAAATTTATTAATATATGATACGTTCGATGCGAGCAATAACTATTATTTTTATCGGGATTTTCAAATGAATTTCATAATATGGCCGTGAAAATATCCACGTGTAATTAATGATTCTAATTTTGTTCGTCTAGTTAAGATCCAAGGTTGATTATATAATTTGATCTAATGCGTGGACGAAATATAATATTATTCAAAATTTTTTAGATGATTTAAAAAATTGATTACTCTTTTTCGAATCTTTAGGCTAATCTCTTTTTTTTTTTCTTTGTAAAACTATTATATAAGTTTAAAATTCGTCTGCATATAACACGTGCACGATCGAAACAAGTATGATATAGACTTTTGATTTTTTATTTTTACATCATATTTAAGAACGTGATATTTATCTATTGCAAAAAACAGTACAGATATAAATAATCTTTTTTCATATATCATATTCAAAATAAACAATATTTATTAATACGATTATGTTTGTTATCCAGGTATTATATTTATGTGTAGCGGAAATAAACGAGATAACAAGATTTGGCAATCGTTTTTGTATTTATTTAGTTACAATGGATATTTTTATCAATAGGATCGATAAGAGAAATTCTCGATAAGAGAGAATTTTATGATTTTCATTGATACTTTTGTCACTTTTTGTTGAAAATATTTGATTTTTTTTCTTCGTAATTACATTTATGAGCAGTAGTTCATAATATTGTATAATATCATTTATTATAATATAAATTATATTATTAAATTAGTACTAGTCTTCTTTATTTATTTACTTATTTATTTATTTTTATTCGTAATGTGTTATTAATATTAGAAAAATGTGAAAAAGTAATACTTTATTGTTTTTTTATTCGAGGTCTAATTCATATCTATTTTTGTATCAACGAAGTAAACATTTTAATTATTTAGTTTATTTTTCTTTTTATCTGTAAATATAATAACACTTACCATGTCGTTAGAAGCAGGTAGAACATAAAAAGAGGTTAAAAAAAGAAATGAAAGAGAGAAACGCATTGAAACGTGACACATAATTTACATATTTCCTTGCAAAGTCCATGTGTTTTTTTAAAATACAAGTCACGTTCGAGGTCACCCCGAATTTCGCGACATTTCTTTGTATCTTGTCTTTGAGTCCATTGGATTATTGATCTATTATCGATTTTTTCTTAAAAGGAAGATTTTATTAATTTTTCGATTGATTTCTCTAGCTTTTTTATTTCTTTTTCTTGTCTTGCTTTGCTAATTAAAAATAAAAAAAGAAAAAGAAAAAAATCATATCGCTCTTGAGATTAAGGAAATTATTTTTTTCTTTCTTATTTTTTTATGCGTGGATTTCAAATAAAAATAGAAGAAAGAAGAAAAATAATTATCGATTATATTATTATCCTCTGACTCGTTCATCATCGGTTGCTAGGATCAACGTGGATTGACTCGCAAAATAATGAGAATTCATAATGACGTCCATAGTCGAACTAAACAACTTTCATTCTTATGTCGATCCTCTCACAATATTTGCAACGCTATATTATCATTTATAAGTCATCGTACATTTAAGGAAACATATTTAATTTAAAAGCAATTCGAGATAAATTTATCCAATAAAGGAAAATAAAAATTAATTGGTTGTAATTATTTCTTTATTTATATTATGTTTATACGTGTATAAATTAAAATTTTGAATTGTGCGTTTGAATTAATGTTCGTATAAAAGTTCTAAAGAATTTTTTAATTTATGAAATAAAATATATGTTTTTAGTAGGTATAAAAATATGTATAAATTATTATGTTATTAATTTTATTATAATTTTATTATATAATAAAAAATTATAATAATAAAAAATTATATATATATATAATATATTATAGTAATATCAGTACATATATCAATATTAAATGTAAATATATATACACACACGCATACTTATATTTCTTGAAATAAGGATGTATCGAGTAATGTATGCATACTTACGTAATGGAAAAAATATCTGCATGTAATATGATCTTTGTAATGAATCGGTTATTTCACCTTGTATATGAGTATACTAGACCTTCGTAGTGAATTAAAATTTGCAATTTAAAGATCTCTTGAAACCTCTTCCCTCTTTTTTGTTTTTAACTCCGAATTAAGAAGGATCAATGGAAATATTTTACATCCATGACTTTTTGATTTACAAATACGATCTCTCCTAAAGTTACATTCATTTTCATATCGCAAGGTCATCGAAACTTTGAATGATCCTTTGATCTTCGGAAACTTTAGAGAAGAATCGATTATCAGTCAGTTCCTTTCCACATTTATTTGTCATCATCAATCGTAATCGGAATCTCGTTATCACTCCTATCTTACTTATCGATAACAACTTGTGATTACTCGACCGTCTGTGATTTAACCAGCAAACTGTCTAGGATATTTCGTATTAGATCCTTCATCGATCAAAGTCTTTTCTATAATCGTTCAAATAATATATACTTTATTTTTTCATTATTATTACAGGTTTATAACTATACTAATATATTTTATAGAAATACATACACACACACACACATCAGAATATATAGGCGTTTTCACCAGGAAGTACATTTTTGCTTGGAAGGAGGACGGATGTGAAGATGTAATTAGCAATAAACGTTACTTACATATATACTTTTATATATATATATATATATATATATATATATATATATATATATATATCTGTGCGTGTATATTTTCTTGCGGGCAGTGCCGTACCATGTCACGACATTACCACCTGACAAGAGAGTTCCTCTTCGTCGTTGTCGGAGGACACTCGACTCTCGTTCCTCCGAGCAGTAATCACGCTAATAATTCTCTGTGCGACCGAAGAGTACTTACTATGTGCGTCCCCCATCTTGAAATAATTAATGAGAACGACGCTCCCGGATGCTATCAGATAACCGCTATAAAATTAATAGTTATACTTTTGATTATTTTTTCCTTTTTTTATGCATTTTTATTTGTAATTTTTCTGCTTTTTTTTTTTTTTTTTCCTTTTGATCGACTAATCACTAACGAACATAAACGTCATTTTATATTAATCGACATCGATATATTTTCATTTATTAACAACCATAAAAATAATTAATTGTGATTCTAAATGTCTTTATATATAAGATCTAATTAATTAAATAATTTAATTTTCGTTTTTCTTACAACACGTTTGATCTTAATGTGAATTGCAAAGAAAAATCTAGAGTTTATGGATCGATTTTACATTCAGGATGTGCTATATAAGTTCGTAAAATCAATTATTCTTTTTCGATACTTTCCCAGTTAATTTTCTTTTCAGATTGTAAAACTACAAGCTTAGGAACATTGTTAAATCAAAAAAGAAATAAATTGGTTTAAGAAGTTTAGAGAAAGAATAATTGATTGAAGTGATACGATCACTTAAGAACTTTTGCCCTACCCAGTACTTATAAATCCATAAATGTTTTTAGAGTGATTATTATCTTGATTAATATTTCGAAGTATTATATAAACGAAAAAATAAATGTACATCCTTATCCAATAAGAAATATCGATGGAAAGACATTTTATTCGATAAAGATAATACAGAATGAAACCGCGTGCAATCATAAAGAAGATTGTAAAGATTTTATCAAGAAAAAAAAAAAAAAAGGAAAAAGAAAAAATAATAATCATATAAGAGATAAATATTTCCAAGAACATAAGATTTATTAATAGCCACAAGCTAAAATATTTATTTTTCTCTCAATTGATAAATTATTTTCATCCTAAATCTAAAAAGAAAAGAATCGTAGTACGTCAACACCGTAGTTGATGGACGGTAAAAAAAGAAAAAGGAAAAATTAAAAGAACTTGACTCGTGCCATTTCTTATCGAAATAATTATGAAATCAAATATGTTGGTAAGGTTATCCGAGATGATAACGGTCGATGTCGTACTAATACGCAGGTAGATACATAAATATAGGTGGGTATACTCGGTGATTCTTTTTACATTTTTCTTTTGACAGATTGAGAGCAGGACGGTAATTATCTATGCTAAACGCTTCACGGAACTCAGGATTATCCTTTAATATAAATGAACGAAATAACTTTAACGAGATAATATTCTGCCGCGAGGCAAATCTTCGAGAACGAAGTTTTTTTTCTTTCCTTTTTCTTTCTTTTTTTTTTTCTTTTTTCTTGCTCCCTTTTTTTTCAAGTTGCAGGAAAATCCCTTCTCGATAAGAGGTCATTACTATTCAATCAACCGGTCTCTCCCACATATTAGCATTATTATTGGTTATCATTATTTTCATCATTGTTATCGTCATCACGATCGCCGTTTTTATTATACAGGACGTTCAGATAATTTTAATAATTATTTTAAAAAATGAGATTGATACGAGTGATCGATTTATTGAAAAAAAAAAAAAGAAAAGAAAATTAAAAAAGGAAAGAAAGAAAAAGAAATCGGAGAAATATTTGCAAATCTTCTTCGGACGAAATACGAAAATATTTCGAAGATCGATCGACGGATTATCACCACGTTTGTTTCTTAATTATATAAAATCATTTGTGATTTTTTCTCACTGTCTCTCTCTCTCTCTCTCTCTCTCTCTCTCTCTCTCTCTCTCTCTCTCTCTCTCTCTCTCTCTCTCTCTCTCTCTCTCTCTCTCTCTCTCTCTCTCTCTCTCTTTCTTTCTTTCTTTCTTTCTTTTTCTCTCCTAAACTATCTTATGTTAGGTAAGAATAGTGTAGCTGAAAGGGAAAGATAGAAGGGAAGAAGGGAAGATTGCATCGTCGCAAGAAGATGATAAACGATCGACGCGTGGAATTCGCTTCGTGGACAGCTTCTCTGAGGGTCTCTCGTGATTAAAGAAAAGAAAAGATTAAATAAAAAAAAGCAAAGGGATAGAGAGAGAGAGAGAAAGAGAGAGAGAGAGAGAGAGAGAGAGAGAGAGAGAGAGAGAGAGAGAGAGAGAGAGAGAGAGAGAGAGACGAGAAAAAGGAAAACGGCAAACATCGAACACAGTGTAAGTTTTACACCCATACGAGGTCAAGTGAGTTAGTTCGTACGAGTTACATACTATACTCGTCCACTCTCTTGTATTTATGCGAGTAGTACAACTGAATTCACCCTTTATAACGACTGTCATGGCGGCGGCATGCAACTCCATGCGTCACACAGAATCATCATGCCTTTCTTTCTTTTTTTCCCCCTTTTTTCTTTTTTCTCTTTCTCTCTCTTTTTTTTCTTTTAGAACGACGAGAGTAATCGCGGCAGTACTCCAGTCGAAGAACATATGTTGTCGTTGCATTGTGTTCTGTAACGCCTGAAAGTAATCTCGAGCTCTTCTGCTCGAGCACGTCCTGTGTACATATGTATATTGTATATGTATTTTATTTTATTTTTTTCTCTAGCAATCCTTCTTTCTTCCTCTTTCTCTCTTATTTTCATTTTACTCGTCTCTTAGTATATTTATTTTTTAAAAAAACAATAGAGAGCGATTGGAAAGTAATTTGTTCGAATTGATACGGAAGAAGTTTGTAAAATTGTTATGTTAAATTAAGAAAGGATAGTTAATAAATTAAGAAAAAAAATAGATTTTTAAAAATTCAACTAAAATAGATATGTAGAATGTCAAGGAAGAAGAATTGAATTAAATCGACATAAACTTGACGATTATGAATCATCGAAAATATACAGTTTTTCTTTTCCTCGTTGATATTACGTCATTTAACCATTTTCACATTCGATGATTAAATTAATAATTTTCTCTAGTCCAATGCGAATTCAACGATTATCATCGCAAACATAGAGTCGATTAGATCTATGATTATCATAGATAAGTATGCAATTATTTTCAAACATGCGAGGTAATAAAGACGAGGAAGAAAGATCAGTAATTTGTTATATTTGCAAAAAAAATCGTCATGTTATTCGAGTTAATACATAGATGTATATATATATATACATAAACGTTTAGATATTCGTAGTATGAATTGATGCAATTGATACGAACGAATTTGAATAATTCATGTTCGAAAAAAAAAGAAGAAAAAGAAAAAGAAGCTATTTAAAACTTTTTTAAGAACCCAATTCTCCTTTATCCTTGTCACGCAATTCTTCTGAGGATTAATCGTACGATTTATCGATTCTTTAATGTTTTAATTTTTTATAATGAATATTAAAAAAATTGAAGTAAAAAATGTATGAATCAACTCGTTAAGAAATACACAGGTGGTACCAGTATCATCGTCTTAAATCTTAAACAATATGCAATTTATTTTTATTCCAGAGAAAATTTTTAATCATTGCGATAAGAATTAAGTTTTTTGTAATGTTAAATCGAAGCACAATAACATATTCGTTGTTCTCAACTCTTTGTGCAACATCTTTTGAATTACACACTGGCTAGACTTCCTCTGGAAACCGTAATTTCCGTCGGGATAAGAAGCACTAGAACTTGTGATAGAAAGAAAGAGAGAAAGAGAGAGGGAGAGAGAGAGAGAGAGATGGAGGGAATGAGTCAGATCGTACGATTAGTTCGGTTAAGTCACGAACGTAAGACGGCATTGCTTGTTTGAAACTCGAACGTGTTAAATTCGTGCTCAGTTGCGATCGATGGATATATTGCAAAATTGTTAAAAGGATCGAAGACGAGAAAGGATTTACGTGGTATTTATATTAAAGCAAGTTAAATATTTCTTGACTTACATAAATCTCGTAAAAGTCCGTGATTTATTGATGTGTTTATAACATGCTACGCGTGAAATAGATAATTTATTTTGCCTCTAAATTACTACTTAAAAAAAGAATATATATATATATATACTATATTTTTGTTGTATTTTTTTATCTTTCTATTTTTATCATACTAACGATTATATTTATATAGCTCAAATATTAAAGAAAATGTTATATTTGTCAATTAGTATCGCATTTATTTTTCATCAAATTGTTACATATACGTACATATAAATATAATAATAGAACATAAAATTTACATAATTTGAAATAAATACTTTGCAAAATCTAACTATTCGATTAGTTACTTAGCTACATTCTCATTTTTTTCCTGTAATGATGAAAACATCGTAAAGTAAATGTGAAGTGCGATTAGGCGCATCGAGCTCGTTAATTTTATTACTAGACATTTAAAACTAGACACGTCACGGCAACAATAAGATCATCAACGTGAATAGCAACAACGCATAATTTTGCGACGTTTATTTGAAAAGTACAACGTAGAATATACATATACACAGATAAATATATACAGACATACATATATATACAAATCGATAGAAAAGATCCTACAAGTATTAAGTAAATCGATGTCCTTGTAATCCTTTCGTAATACTTCTTCATCGCACTTTCCTTGTCAGCGAATATTCGACACACGGTGAATAGGATATTCCAATCGTTGTTGTATATCGAGTGATCTATATCTAGCGATTAATGAGAAATTAAACGATCCAACTTATCAGAATGAACACCTGATAAAGTTCGAATACGCTTTGAGCGAATTCACGAACTGTGATCCTTTTACTCGTTTTATTACGACCATGGAAATTAAAAGAACGTAATAAAAAAAAAAAAAAGTCGAAGAATTTCTTGTTTCTTTCTTTTTTCTTTTTTTAACAATAAATAACAGAAATAAAAATATATTTTCAACGAGGTAAAAAATATTGTAGAAAAACGTGTTTTTAAATAAAATCTATTTAACGAAATGAATGTTTTGCTCGAACTTGTATACAATATACGTATATAGATATATACCTAATTTTCCATTTACATGGTAGATTGGTTTCAGAAAAAAAAACCTCGTGTAAAAAGAGAATCCTTTTGTCTTCTTTAAACCGTGTTATTTTGAAATCGTATATAAAAAAAGAAATGTCATGTAAAAAGAGAATTGAAGGTATATATTTATATACCTATTGGTATATAGAAAGAAGAGGCGGCAATTTTAAATTTAATATCGTGTTTCTTTTATAGATGTCTACCTTGATAAAATTCTATTAACGTAGCGAATTCCTAAACCAACGTAAATTTTGAAACGTCGGCGATAATACAAATTTCGACACGTGCAACTTCAAAAAATACTCAATGAAAAGAAAGTCGTAATAACTTTATATTCTCAAGTATTTTTTTTATTCTATACAACTTTATCGTTCGTTATTAAACATATAAGAAAGAGAAAAAGAAATGAAAACATTTTATGCAATTGTATTCTTTAAATAAATTTAAATAATATTTTATAAATATTAAATATCATATATTATAATATTTAAATTTTGTATTTTTATTAGTAGTACTTAAAAAAGAAAAGAGCCAAATGAGATAAGATAAAATAAAATAAAATAAGCAATTTGAAAAACATCTTTTTTTTAGCTTAAGACGGCAGCAAATCTCTTGCTGACGTATTTGTCTCCATAAATGCCTGCATACAAATGAAACAACGAAATATAAAAAGAAAAAAGATAAATCTCGATTTATCGAAAAGAACTTACGTGCGTACGGTGCATTTATATATATGAACTAAGCGCATTTATACGAATTTTTCCGAACGTTTTCAAACATACACAAAAGAACGCGTTATCGAGTAGAAAATATTTCGAAGTTTTCACATTCTCGTCCTCTTATTGGCAAAGCGACAATAATTTCGATACATTTCATCGAATCTTTTCAGAAATAACACACGTATCTATACAAATTCGTTTTTGTTACAGAATCTGCAAGTGAGTCGTGGCGAAGAAGAAAGAGAACGAATTCCGAATATAAACTGAGTGTTTTGTAATATCAAAAAAAAAAAAAAAAAAAAAGAAATAGAAATAGCAAAAGAAAAAAAAAAGAAAGAAGAAATAGAGACAAAAAAAAAAGAACGAACCTATTCAATCATCGATTAAAACTCGTACGATCTATCGAACGAAAGTACATTTGTATTAACAATTCACTCGCAACGAGCTCGATTGATGTAATTAATCACACATAATGTAGCCTGTTAAATGTGTACAAGTAAAATAGGAAATACACGTTGAAGAGAAAACATGTCGATCGTTCTTTCAAACACCGAAAACAAAGAGGGTGTAGTAGTATTACATTGAAGTAAAAATAAGAGGTGGATAAAAAGAAAAAGAAGAAGAAGAAGAAGACGAAGAAGAAGGTGGTGGTGGTGGTGGTGGTGTTGTCGGAGGAGTTGGTGGAGCTGTTGATGGTGGTAGTGGTTGTTGAGGTGTAGCTGGAGAAGAGAATAATTTGTGCTCTGCACGAGCTTCTTTCGTGAAGGCCGAAGGAGAAAGGAGTGGAGTGTCTCGAGACAGGATGAAGACGTTGGGTGACGTTGTTGCCGATCCCGTCGACGAGGAGAAGGACAGTACAGATTCAGGGCATGGAACTGCCGGCAAAGAATTTGGTCAGAGAACTCTAAGATCCTTGAAAAGAGGACTCGGACGATTGTGGAAGAGACACAGGGGCAATGCCTCGATAACCGACTATGACCCTTGTTATAAGGTTGCCTATCTTGGGAATGTCCTTACTGGATGGGCCAAGGGTGAGTTTTTTTTTTTTCTTTTCTTTTTCTTTTCTTTTTCTTTTTCTTCTTCTCTTTTTTTTTTGTTCCTGTTTTTTTTTCTTCGTTCTTTCTCTTTTTATAATATTTTTGTATTTCAAGGTAAATATTGGATGAGGAGAAAAAAATCTTGTTTCGTTTAAAAACTGTCGTTGAAAATTGTTGATATTATCTTTTCTTTTGTTGAATTTTAACGAAATATCGCGTAGTACGTTGCACGTTTGGAATATATTCATTTTCTTCTTTTTGTTTTCCTCTTTTTTCTTTGCAAGAAACGAATCTAAGGGAAGTTAAATTGCAAATATACTATGAGTTTAACATTGGCGTGTCTCAATCTCTTTAGAAATGATTTATTTAAAATTAGAAGAAAATGTTGATTAAAGTTATCGCGTAAGCGAGTGTATTATATTCATTTGAAATCGATTAAAAAATATGTACGATAAACAAATGAGTACGAAAATTATTAATAATGTATAGGAAAGAAATAATGACATTCACATGTGACGTTACAAATATTTAAATTTTTCGAAGAACAAAAACTATGTGTATGTATGTATCATCAGTGTCCTTGGAGAGGTTAACGCATTTTAATAATTAATATGCAAAACTGCATTAAGTTCTTATTAATATTCATTCATAATGATAGATAATCTTTTTTTTTTTTGTTCTTTTTGTTCAAAATAAGCAATAATTAAAGATTGTTAATCAGAAGTGCACGCTATTGCGTTCTCTTTCGTTTTCTGATGCAAGTATCGTACGAACGAGTAGGGCGATAGATGGATCGATCGATCGATCGAACTGGCGAGAGCACGCCGAGGTTGAAAATGAAGTGCCATCGAGTAAGGTCACCATCGTACCAGCAATTAATCATTTGCTTGCTTGCAAGAAACTACTTTCTGCGTATTGAATTTATGCTGCTGCATATTTGTATCTTCGAGTCGAACGAAGGCGATAAAAAAGTCTAAGATATTTTATCCGATAACAAAATATCCTTCAGATCTTTTTAAAAAATATATCGTTTCGTAGAGAAAAAGGAAGAGAAAAAAAGAAATGAAAAAGAAATATATTTAAAGAAGTCTACTTTTGATGTGAACAATTTTTTTTAAATTAATAGCAAGAAGTCCCTCTTTTTTTCTTTGAATACACGGATTGAAAAAGTCTCATCAAAATTCTTTCCTTAATAGATGTTTTTTTTCTTGTTTGTTCTTTTTTTTTCATTTTGTCAAATAAAATTACTTCCTTTACTTACATAATTTGTTAATTATTATTTCGTATAAATTTACAAATGGAACTCTTCAAAGAAATAAGTAATTTGCTTTATGTCAGACTATAAACATCGAGCGTATATTTTATTTGTTTATACGTACTAATAATTATTTTTTTTACACAAAAATGCATGTATTTAAAGGTATTCGAAATTATTATGCAGAAAGATTTTAACAAAATTGGAAATTTTTATTATCCTTAGAAGTTTCGGCTTTCTGCTTTTTTTCTAAACGATCTTATTTAGTTATTGAGTATTAAAAAATAATTCTTTTACGATGAAAATGAAATTTAAGAAGAAATTACAAATTTGTTCGTTGTTTAAAAAGAAATGAGTATTAAATAATGAGTGAGATAAATAACAAAAAACGTAATTTTTTGTCGATCGAATCTAATCTCTGATCTAATGAATCATGCATCTATAACGGGTCATACTCGTTCCGAATTAATAGTCTCGTGTTAGCGATGATCTAATCGATCGAAACGTATTTCACTAAATAGTTTTATTAATTTTATCATTTACGATCGATGAGTTCATGAACGATGATAGTCTCATAAATAATCATACATTTTATCACCTTCCCAATAATTTTTTTTTTATCTTTTTTATTTACTTATTTATTATTTATTTCTTTTTTCTTTTCTTTTCTGTCGACCTTTGCAATATTCGTGACAAGAATAGAAAACTATAATATGGAAAAGATCATCGATATCACGGAAGCGATATACACCAATGACACGTTCTCTTATCGTAAAAGTGACATCGAATTCATTCTAGTAATTGAAAAAATAAATTTGACTTATTCATTATCTGCCTCATTCTCAAGGATATCTCGTTTGACATTCGATATGCTCGTAATAATTTAAAGTGTAAAGCTAAGAAGGAGAGAGACAGAAAATATTCGGGGACGTTCATTGGCTATATCAAGGAAATGTAATTTTTCCTTTTTTTTTTCTTTATTATATTCTATTATTATGTCTGTTTTTTTTTTTCAATTCTTATTGAAATAGATAGATACAATACTTTTTCCAAATGAACCAAAAAAGTGAATCGTTTTTCACATCTTCATAACAATAAAAAATTTCCTACAACTTTTCATTTCACTTTTCTATAAAAAAAAAAAAAAAAAAAAAAAAGAATCAGCCAAATTAAAAAGTTTGGATCTTTATAAAAAGAAACTTATCTTCTTGATAACAGTTTGCTTTTGTTTGTTTGTACTTTATTTTCTGTAAAAGTGGCTTTTCTTGAAACTATTTTTTCAAAGATATAGCAATAAATATCTTCGGGATATAATAAATCAATGTTGACAGCGTAAAAAAGAAAATTTTTTTATCGGCTATTTCAATATTTTTCACATTCACTGAGAAAGGATCTTTTTCCCTTTCTTTTCTTTTTCCTTTCCTAAATTCTAGTACCGATGAGAGAGATAATAATTTTTATCAATATTTATTTTTCAAGTAATAACGATATGGACATCGAGTATGAAGCAGACATATCATTTTTGTCTTCTTTTTTTCTCACCTTAAATCAATGACAAAGTAACTAAAAAATAATGTATTTTAATTTGTAAAAAAAAAAAAAAAATAACAGACGACGCGTTAAAATCCACCAAATCATGAGTCAACAAAGATAATGTCAAATAAATTTAAACAACAACAAAAAAAAAAATAAAGAAAAGAAAAGAAAAAAAAGTAAAGGAAACGTTCTTAAAGAAGATATATTTTTTGATCCTAAAAAGTATGGTATATATAGACTTACTAACCCCTACTGTTTAACAAGCACGTCATATCATAACGTAGATGAGATATATTGCTTTATTTATTTCGCTGGAAGCAACACGTTCTGTAGGATCGCGAAAGGTTAAGAGATCTCTTTTAAACGAATAACCGAAGAAAGATCGTACGAGAGATCGTAGGCGGTAAAAGAAAATAAATTGTCGACGAAGGATCTCCAGGCTCTCTTTCAGTACATGTCCTTCGTCGAATTCGCACAACGGTTTCCAGTTTTGCCGCGAACTCGTTCCCGCTGACCTTCGTGTCTCGCTTTCTAGAAGATCACCGAATGCTTCCTTTGCTGATCTTTTTTGATTTATTCTTTTCTTTTTTCTTTTTTTTATACTCGCATTAGTTCATATATCAAGTACGATAAAATAAATGTGGCTAACGTGACGTGTGCATCGAATCTTGTAAATTTTATCGTCTTTTACATAATAAAAAGAGATTATTATTATTTGTTATTTAACGCTATATACGTTTATATAATTTGTAATTTAGAATTAGACTGTTAGGCATAATGAAAGAAACATTTTGATAGAAATGATAAACGATGCCAAAGAATAAAACGAAAAGAATATTTATGAATTGTTAGAAAAATATATTTAGATAGTAACATTTGCTTGCTATATTTAAAAATTTTGACTCATTCCTTTTACACGAACATACATAGACAAACATAAATGGCTAAACACAATTTCGCATGCTTTGACCATCCGTTTAATTTTTGCTTATCGTTGATGTTACAAACAGTGATAATAGCGCGATCCAAGTTCGATCGACTTTTACGAAGAGAAATATTATAGTCGGTGAAAAAACACAGACTCTATGTCTTCGTGGCTGACTTTGCTTCGATTCCGAGAAAATCAACGAGGTGTCTCTCGTAACGATAGAACTTCACAGAACTTGGTTTTGCAATCGATGAGAATCTCGATTACGTTAATGAATCCAACAAGGAAAACGAATCGATTTTTCCTTCTCTCATATATAGACTGAACAAAAAGTTGCTGGCTTTACCGAAACTTCTCAAATGATTTTAAATATCAATTCAAAATTTTCAAGCCAATCTTTTTCAGATTTCAACGAGAAAAGTTTTTAGGTTCGTCTGAGAACAAAAAAAAAATATTAGCCTAAAGGATCTTGTAAAAGAACAGACAATAGAGATATCTGTAAAACAACTGGAAACTTTTGATTCAACCTATATTCCATTAGAAATTCATTGTACCAGTATATCGATCGAATGAAATACTTCGTACGTGAGTTTCGTTTTTCTGAAGGTGGGAGAAAAAATTTCTTTGTCGGAGAGTACTCGTATCAATAGACTTTTCCGCTATTAGTAATTTTCTTAGAGAATAATTAACATTTTCATTCGAAATTGATAAGAAATAAATTATATGTTTTAATATATGAAGATAAGGAAGGAAAAGTGAATGGATCAAGATCATGGTTGGTTATTTCGAGAAAAGATTTGCAAATTTCTTGTCAAACTACGTTAATATCTTATTCGTGTGAGGCTCTCTAAAGTGAATTCTAAATATAAATTTATCTTCAGGGACGCTTAATGCTTCTTTCAACGGTCTACGCGTACGAGAAAACACCGGAGATTCGTAATAAAAATATTCAGGAGTAACACATATTCAGGAAAGAGATCAATGTTCTCCTTTTTTCAGATAAACGCGTCGTGTCTTTGTCTTTAATTTTTTTTTTTTTTCGAAGAAAAAGAAAATTCGTGATTTATCGTCGGTCTCATTAATTTTTTCCTCGAGGCGTTTACATAAATATGTGTAAATGTAATCATATATATTTTTTCTCTTTCAACATTTCATTCGTATATCTGTGACGAATGTTCAGCTTTTGAATAACTATATCATGCTTATATAAAAAGAAAAAGAAATAAAAAAAAATATATCAACAGTTGAAATCTTTCCACCGAGATTAGCATAAAATTAACATATTTATGTTAATTTGTAAAATTAATTAAACTCATTTTTATATTTAAAATTTAGATATGTAAAAGGTATCACAATTTTTGTAATTTATTTATTTGTTTGTTTATTTCTCATTTCCTATGAATTATGAATTTATTTATATGTATACGGTTTCTAGATCGTGATATTTATCTCGATCAGCAGACCAGATTACGGACGATTAATTACGAAGACCGTCGCACGAAAAGGCTCTCGAGTAATCTTTCACGATCATCGAACATATAGATCAAAGTCGCGGTTCTCCATGTCTCGATAAGATCAAAGTGGATATATACGTCTGTGTGTAGATAAAATACACATATATATGTGTGTAAATTTCTTGTATTTATATATATATATATATATATATATATATATATATATATACATAGATATACACCTACGGTGTAAAGCTATTTAAATTTCATCTGTAAATAGTATCGTTAAAATAAATTAGTAATCAAGTTAAAAAATATATTTGCAAGAAGTTATGTACATATATCGAAGACAAAATTTTACATTTCAATAATAATAATTTTGTAATAACATCATTAATGAAAATAATTTTTAACTATATGGGTTTTACATACAAAACATATAATACAGAGGTAATAAAATTTCGTATTAAAAAATATAATTTTATCGACTATAATTAGAAATGATTTTCAGAAAACCATTTTATGGTATCTGTTAGTTAAATTGATAGACATTTAAAGCAGCTTGGCATAAGTGCCGTAACTATTATGTGCATATAGATATACGTACGCGTATATAGGAATGAATGTGGATGGTACCAGTTAGTACCATACCGCAACGAGCCACGATTCGTACTTCAATTACATATATTTTCTTTCAACCGCTATCATTCAAGATCGCGCCGTGCCGTCCATATTTTTTTCTCCTTTTTTTTATCATCAGTCATTGAACCTTTCGAAGCGATCGTAAAACTCTTTCGAAGGGATAATTTAGAAATCAAAAAATAGTTAGTTGGTGATCGATCAGTAATCAAAATTCTCGATATTTTATATCTAAATAAATTAAGACCAATAATACGATTTTAACGAATAACGTTAGTATAATAACTATAATATAGCACATATCAACTAAAGATAACGTTTTAAAAAATACTGACAGAAAATGATAATAAATTATTCTAGTATTATTTATTCAAGTATGAGATAGTAATTAATTCCAATATTTCGGCATTGTGCACAGTTTTGTCTAATAAAAATAAAATTACTAGATGAAATTATTAGTAAAAAGTATTAAAACATTAGTAATTATATTAAAATACAAAAATACAAAAATTTTCTGACATCACTCATCGATCAGTTAGATAATTTTCGATTCAATTTTTTATGAATTTGTCAAATTTTGACTTATTCATAGAATTCTGATGAATTATTAATTGTTTGAGTTCTCTTTAGATATTAAAATATCGATCGCCGAATAAATAGATATGCGATAAAGTAAAATCGATTAAAGTAGTTGCATAGTTGCATAATCGGTTATTTCAGGAAGATAACGAGTCATGCAACCGTAGAGAATGCTTTATACCATAAATCTTTTTTTAATTCGATCGACCGACCATGAAGCTCTTTATTTAGTCTAATCTCTATGCCCGCGTTTTCCTCGCTCGTAAGTTTCGCTCGATCAATCGAGATTTTTTCTCTTTCTTTATCAGCCATTTTCAAATAGAGCATTTATAGAGATGATATTCCATTTATGCTATCGTTTTTATTACATTTTTTTATTAGCTATTTCGATTTGAATAAGAAGAGAGAAAAAAACAAATTTTAAAACATAATTATTTCAAATTGCAATAGTTACTTAATATTAAATAAATAATAAAATAATGTTTATAAATAATTATCGTTCGTGTTCTATATAAAAAAAAAAAAGAGTCAAATGCAATATAATATATTTGAATTTGTTGTAAAGCCAGTTATTAGGTAGACTGTAGTTTTACCAATTCTTTTTTCTTTTTCTCTTAAATCGAAATTATTGCGTTGAAATACATAATCGTTTCGCAGTTAGTGCAATATCATCCTTAAATACTTGAAACCGTTTCCTCTTCAACGATGTTGAATGTTACGAAGGTTGGCGAGTTTTCCTGCACACGATGTTTCAAGATAACGGAAGAAAAAAATGAACGGATCGGTCGGTACTGCATTTAATTGGATAATACCGAACAGAGTGTTACGGGCTAGCGATCGAACCTTGTTGGTCCTCTTCGTTGGCATTCACTTCCTCTTCCGCATCGTTCCAGTACGTATCCGCTTTTCCGTTTGCTCGATAATCGACATGCAACGGATCGGTACGATCATTGTGACACCGATACATTTCATCTAAAGCTTTCTCTCTTCAGATAAATACTTTTTTTTTTATTTTTTAACAGAATGATTGTTTTCAGATTTTTTTTCTTTCTTTTTTTTTTTTTTTTTTAGAAAAAAGAAATTGTACTTTCATATAATCATAATTAAAATTACTCGGTGAAACACTTACTAATGTAGAAAGATAAATTATCGTATAAATTTTAATTAATGTTATGTCATTATAATATTATAATAATAATTGTATAAAAATAAAATATCTTTTAGATTTAAAACGTATGATATATGTCTAAGAGAAATCGGCAGATAATCGCGCGTTCGTTAAAAGAAAAAAAAAAAAAAAAAATTTTTTTTTACAGACATGTTCATTGAACTTTATCGATCGGCTATTAAAGATTTCTCGCAGAAAGTGAAATCATGTTTATTTCTTATTTTATTTCTTCTCTCGACGTAAACAAGGTGAAATCGCATAACTCTTTGAAATTCCCTTGTGAACGTTACGATAAAGTTAGACGAGTCATAGCTGATATCATGCAATCACGATGGCGATCTTGATCGCTTACGATGAAGCACGTGCACGAATCATGAAAATCTATAGATCGTGCAAATCTAATCGTACAATCCTGTGATAACAAATGAAAAAAAAAATAACAACTCGCGTGATTGCAAAAATTTATTTACAACTTCATTTCTTCACTTTGAATTTTCACTTCGAATTAAATAAATTACTTTTTTACTGTCATCTTCCCGTTTATATGACATAAATAAATAAATAAACATATATATATATATACATATATATATATATACACAGCCTTTTTAAATATTTTAATACACAACAACGCATCGAACATTTCATTATATAAATTATATAATAGCTCTTATCTCTCAACAATTAATTATTTAAAAAGAAATATTTTATCTTTATTTAGATATATCGTTTGCTCGTTGAGATCTAGATAACAGTAAATATATTTCCATTTACATCTAATAAAAGAAGCGAGATCATACAAACTATAGGATATCGCGAAATTTTTTTTTGATAACTGCTTTATGTTCTTTTTATACCGTAATCGTTACGTTCTTTTTTACCGATCATTTCGCGATAATAACAACAAAAGAAAATTTGTTTCATTTTCTCTTTGCTGCTTATCTTCTATTGCTACCCTCCTTTCTGACTCACCATTCTTGTAGTCTAAGTAACTGTACTAGCGTTTCCTGTATTTCTAAATTGGTAAGGCGAACCCCGTCGAGTCGAACGGCGAATCGAACTGTATCGAAGGTCAGGATGAACTTATCCAGTGTACCTGATCTTCTTCGTATTCAATACATATACATACATACACATTCACATATGTTCATGTACTACATATGTACATGTAGTACATGTAGTAGTTCAACAGAGTTACTGGTATTCCAGTCGCGTATGTGCCACGGAATGCGAGTACTGTTCATACTGAGCTTCCATTGCGTATCAGATTGTATGTATTCCAAGAGAACTCATACGAATACGTTATATTCAAGCTAATCCTAAAATGATATCGTTACCGAATCTCCTGAAGTTCCAAAGTTCTTAGGTGATAAAAATAAAAATCAATTAGTTTTCTTTTTTTCGAAAACTTAAAATAAAAATTTTCTTTCGGTTGGTGAATCCTGATTAATCGTAGGAATTTAGAATTTAGCTACAATATTAATTAATGCGTTAATAATTACATTATCAAACAAAGACGCAACGATTATAATATGAAAAAAATATAATAGGGAAAGAAACATAATGATAATGTTGATGATTTTTAGGCGAAGGATGCGTCGAAAAGCCAGTGTCAACTTTATGGCGAAACTACGTGACCAGCAGCAGACCCGATGTTTCTATGAGGTTGACGGTGACCAATGGTGGTTTAACCGCCACTACAAAAGACCATGGTTTAACAGAATATTGGGCTCATAGGGTTACTTATTGTACAGCACCAGTGTCACATCCACGTTTATTCGTTTGGGTATACAGACACGAAGGACGTAGACTTAGGCCTGAATTAAGGTGCCATGCTGCATTATGCAGCAAAGAGTCTACTGCGAGAAGGTTAGCCTCGACTTTGAATGCTAGGTTACAACAGGCCCTTCTTGAATTTCGCAGGGACAAGGTCTCTAGGCAAAATGCTAGGTAAGAAATAAAGAGACAGAAAGAGAGAGAGAGAGATTGTCTTTTATATTGTTATAATAATAATTTTTTTTTTTTTAATAAGAAAAATTCATTTTTGAGTTGTGTGCTTTAAATGACAGTATTTTTATAAAAGTTGTAATACTTATTCATTTATATGATTTATAATCAATGCAATTGATAGCATGAAAATTTATTGACGATATGTATATCGTTTCTAGTTTGTCTTTATATAGATTATAATTTATATTTATATAAGTTAATGATTATGAAAGTGAGTTTTAAGTCACACATTATTCAGTCATATATTTGATATTGTTATAAAGCAATATAAATGACTAATATTTATTTCTTAAAAAATTTTAACTTTACATCATCTGCATAATTTTACCAACATAATATATATATATATATATATATATATAAAATATTGATATATTTTATATATATATATATATATATATATATAAAATATTGATATATTTTATATATATATAAAAGTTATTATAAATTCAACATCTTAGAATTGATATATTATTCAAAAATGTGAAAGGTGCATAAATACATAGATAAATATATTGAAGAGATAGCCTTCGTGTTTGTTTTAAACAGTAGCTTGTATAAAATAGTAAGATATCTACTGTTTTCTTTTTTTTTTTTTTTTTGTTGAGACCAGTTAAGGTAAATGTACCATAGATATAAAATGTCTCGTGTTGAACGGCAAGGACCTTCAAAGATCAAGGGTAATCGGAGATTCTTCTCGTGTTTGCGTTCAAAGTCTCGCAAAGTCTTGACCTTCGCTGAAAGGTAGAATTCAGGTCACGTTTCTGGCGTGGATCGCAACAAGCGGAGGATCGAGTCACGATTCGGGTCGAAGTGATCGTTAATGTGCATTCGGGTCATAGATTCCACGACGTTCTTCTACCAAGTTAAACGAGTTTTATTCGCTTTCTCGTATATTAGCTCGATAGTATTCACATCGATATATTGATTCTATTATATAAGAAGACAGGTGATCATTTAGAAAAGATTACAGAACTTCCGCTTTTTTCCCTCTTTTTTTTTCTTATTTCTTTTTTTTTTTTTTCTACATATTGTCGTCATTAAAATTAAAAATGAATTAGATACGAGACGTGTATGTCATTCAGAATGTTTTTATATAACGATTAATTTATATTCTGATCATTTATACGAGTATTATATTATTTTATATCGCGACTTTTTGTTGTTGTCGAAAGAGTATAGATAAAATCCAAATATCTGTCGAACAGGTTAAAAATGAAAATATAAAAACAATTTTTTTATTCTCGCCGAGCCTTTTAAACATTGCTTCTAGTTTGGATATTATCTTTATGACGTCTAGAAATTTAAAGCTTGATTTTATTATTCTCAATAATATCAGAAAATATATTTCTTAAATATTGAATATTAATTATTAGCTCCTTTTTTTAGTATTAATGATGTTCATACGAGACTTTTCAAAGTTATTGAATGAATACATTATATTTTAATACGTTTAATGAATGGTAAGATGTTGAATATAATTATATATGAATAATCTTATTTCATAGATTGTCCTTGGCCAATGCTCTCTACGAAAATCCTTCGTTACCAAGGAGAAAGCTCCTATTGAGTACAGGTGGCCAGAATTATCGACCACCTTTGGAAAGGTCGAAAAGTGCACCGAAACTTTCAGCGATCGAAGAGGATGCCGTTGCAGAAGAGATTGAACAACAAAGACTTCTCGAAGAATTAAGAACGTTAGAGACTGTAGCTAGAAGCTGGCAAGATCAAGATGGCTGGAGATTGGCACGTCTTTTGGATGCTCTCAATCGAGAATCTTCCGATGAGAATGGAAGTATTTCGAGTGGATGCGAGACAGCTAGTACAGTAACGAGTGAGGAAAGAACGATTGGACCTGAGGATCATCAAACAACTGGTTAGAATATACCAATTTTTTTATATCAAATATTTTGAAATTGTGAATTGAGATTAAAACAATTAAGTAATTCATATGAACTTACATTTGAAATTGTTATATCAAGAATCTAAATTATTAATTATTAAATTATTTAACTTACTACGTATAAAAGTTTTTTTTTAAACAGTACGATACAATATCTCTAACGGTTGTTAGGAAATTATTTAAAATATATAATTTCTATTTTTTGGAATTTTTCAAATATGAATATATGGATATAATATATATATATATATATATATATATATATATATACATACAGCAATGTGTTATTAAATTATTTAAATCATTACAATCGAAATGAAATATTATTTTATAATATAATATTTTTAACTAGTATTACGAATTCGTTTTAGGTGAGACAGAGCACCAGGCAAACGCGAGGATCCTTTATACAGAGGAAGACGTAGGAAGGGGTACCGGACCACGAAGAAATTCCGAAGGTTCACCGAATTTCATGACGTGTACCGGTAGTCCACGTTTCCATCGTTGTAACGTTAAACCGAATCGAAAGAGGTTCTCATTGAGAAGCGAGGAAGAGGAATCGATGGAAGAGGAGGAAGAAGAGGAAACCGAAGACACAGCTTCGAATCTTTTTGATTTCGAGGATGTCGAGGATTTCGACGATGTGGTGGATTACAGACCGAGGGGTGAGATACTTCGTAGAATCGAAAATACGCAGGAAAAGGAAAGGCGAATATTAGAGAAATATCCAAGCCGATTGAGCCGTCAATTGTCACAGAACGAGGAACCTACGTTCTTAACATTGGATTCGCTCGACGAGGAAGCCGATAGCGATGAAAGTGGTTACGTTGAAGCACCACCTAAATCATTTCTTGGACAGGAAGATAATAGGAAAGAGGAGAATAAGTTCGAGAATTCTAAGAAAGATCTTGAAGTTATTGTAGATAGCAAATCGAACGATAAATCCGACCACAAGGACAAAGATACGACAATTGAGAAAAAGATAGATGAAAGAAAGCAATTGGACGTAGATTCGAATGATCCTATTCACGTAGTCGATGATAATCAAAGAATTAAAGATAGAGAACGAGAGAGGGCGGACTTTATAAAGTGTCCTATCTCGGAGACGATCAAGAAGTTAGCCAATGCCTCGTTAAGAAGCTCCAAATCATTGGAAATCTCGACGAATAGTTGTTCGAAGGCATTGAATAATCTCAAAACGTCCAAATCCTTCGATGGTACCACTAGGAACGAGAACGTCGAAGTCGAGTCACCGAGTTTATTACAAAGAAAACAATTGTTGGCCCAGCACGGCGTTATCGTTTAAAATAATGAAAGGAGAGAAGTCTTATTTTCCTTTCATTGGAAAATTTTCTTTTTCTTTTTTTTTTTGTTTTTTTTTCTTTCTTTTTTTTTTGTTTTTTGTTTTTTTTTTTTTTTTTTTTGAGAGAGAGAGAGAGAGAGAAAGAGAGACCCAACACATATAAATATATAAAGAAAGAGAGAGAAACAATCGAACGGCATTGTCGCAGTGTCCAGTGCATGTCGTGAATCGTTGCCAGGAAGAACGCTGAAAGATTGATCATTTTAGCAAGCAATACACTTTCAATGTAGTTCCGTAATGTACTAAACGATATATACATACGTGAAAAATTTAGCGGCTTAATTAATTAGCTCCTCGATTTTGAATTTGTGCTCGTCTATCGAGCTTAGAGAAGAAAAATCGTTTGATTTTCGTACCGTCATTATATCGATTCGTTATGGTTAATGAGACAGAGAGAATAAGAGTGTACTTATTGGTTTAACTTTATACGTTTAAACGGATAATAAGTCGTCTATATAGATCGAATGAAATTTTTCACTCTTTAATCTGAGACACTTCAAGAACTTGGCTATATATTCTGTCCTGTAAGATATACTTGGCCCTCTCTTGAAAAACATATTTAGAAAGGAAAGTAGTATATAATTATTGTATTTAAACGTTCGCCTAAATCATTTATTCAGGCCATTATCATTCGCATTTGTGTCTTTTTTTTACATATTAGAAATACATATTTTATCGCCGAACGTAAAAGTTATTAATATAAATGGATCATGCGTGTGTCGATCATGGATTTAATTAATCGGATAGATTTTTAATGATTACTTTTCTTTCGATTATGGAATACAGTTCTTAACACGAGAACCGTGCCATACACTACTAAAAAATCAACTATTTTCATACATATAAATCTCCTTCTTCTTTTTTTTTTTTTTTTATTATTATTATCATTATTATAATCCTATAACGCAACTTCTAATTAGGATTTATTGAGATTCGAGAGGAGGGGAGAGAAAAAAATGATTGCAATTTCAATGTTATCATCGTTTTACTTGATAAAACATGTTTTATGACAATTTAGAATGAGAATATATTTGAAATACATTATTGACTACCGTTGTACAAGTAATACAATAAATAAAAATATTAAATAAAACCTACCTCAAGTCTATTAAAATAGTTAACGTTTTAAAAAGAAGTATATATTCGAGAAACATATAATTTGGAAAAAATTATTCACATAAATGGAGTATAGGAGCAATCTTAATCGAACGCAGTAAGATTATTAAGTGGTAATTATATATATATGTAATATATATAATAATAATATATGTCTGTAATATGCATACTTTAAATGTAGATCTAGGTTGAACGATATGATAAAAACTTTTTTCTATAATTGCACGTTTCCTTAAATTTATGATAAGAATGAGTAATACGAAAACGTGACGTAATTAAAAACGATCTATAAGATCTATGTATCAGATCTATAATTTTAACTCCTAAGATAACTTTTACGAAGTAATTGGCTTTTTCAATGAATATTATTTTGAACGATTAACATTAACGGATACTACAGCGAACTGCATTACCAACAGACGGTAAGATAACAAAAAATTCGATAATAGTTTTACATTTTTTACGTTACATGACACTATCGGTTTAAAAGCCTTCTTTTGCAAATAAGTAAATCCGGTTATCATCTTTCAGGCGTATATTATATAATTGTCATTTTTACAATATAACTATAGATATTATTTCTTATGAAACAATAAAAAGTATTGCATATAATCAATGAACAATACAGATATATGCCAAAAATAAAATAGTAAAAACAGTTTTAAACAAACAAGTGGTATACCTTTTTCACTCGAGAACATAAAGTTATCAGGTTAACACAAACTTATCGCATAAAAATGAACGGCTTCTTTCTAACTCATAAAATCAGTGCGTCACGATCCATGCACCTTAACGAAGATTGTAACGCGACCAAAGGAGAAAGTTAAGTGTCTCGACGGAAGTATTCGACAAAAATTGAGAAAGGATAGAATGAGATAGTTTCCCGAGAGACATTACAAAAATTCTAAAAAATAACTTTTACTAAATTTCCGATCTGAGTATTTAAAGATGAAAATACAAATTTCGTATAATTGAAAAGGCAGAATAAAAATCGAGAAAAAGAAATAAAAAAGGAAAAGAAGGAAATAGAATTTCAACAAAGTCTCCCTAAAAATAGCGCGTATCAAGTGAAGGGAGCGAACGAATCAGGCGTTACTTTTTTCATTCTTTCATAGGAGATCGTAAGAAAGAAAAAAGAAAAAGAAAAGAAGAAAAAATAAAACTATAAAGGTTGGAAGAGTCTTGTCTGGACCGTTAAAGGTTAAGAAGGCGAGAGAGGCACGTATAGAGAAGAAGGAGAAACGAAAGAGACTGCAATCCGAGTAAGGCCTTGCGTCGTGTCAAGATCAAGGTACATCGTGGTGTCCGATTCCGTGCTTGACTCTCTCGTTGTGTCGTGTTTTGTTGCGTCGTCTTGTGTTATGTGTAAGCGCAAACGCTCGCGCGTTCGCCTCGAGCCATCGGTATGACCTACTAAAGACTTCTACGAGCGAACGAGTGCGCCCACACGTATGGACTCGATCGACGCCGAGGCATCCTCGTCAACGTGATTCTTTCTTCTTTTTCTTCTTCTTCCTCATTAGAGAATCTTATCATTTCGAGCTATTACTTTGTAGGATAATTAGCAAAAGAATAGGATCGTACAGTTCTATAAGACAAAGGTTTCATTCGACTTCTGGAATCGGGAGTGAAGATTTTTTTTTTATTTGTTATGCGTGTAGAGTTTGCATCTCTCTCTCTCTCTCTCTCTCTCTCTCTCTCTCTTTCTCTCTGTTTGAAGAAAGAGCAAGTGGTGGGGAGACGAAGGGGCCGGACACGTGGGACACCATAGGCTCGACTCGTAGAACCCCCGAGCGTACCGATACTCCGCGCGCTGCGAGCCTCGCGAGTAGTGTTAACGGCCTTGCTTTATGTGGGTCATGAAACAAGGTCCCACCAGCGACGAGAACCATGCGAGAAGCCAACAACGGCGCGGTCGCGACTCGATAGACTCGCGAGAGAGCGATCGAGCATAATCGATAAGGGATTGTTTCATTGTCTTTTCATATTAGATCGAATAACGTTTTTATATTTTTTATTTGTTCACTGTCAATCATTCGTTTAGGCGGAGAAATAAATTTAATCATCTGTGATCAATTTAACAATGTTGAATAATATTCATGACAAAGAGTAAATAAAATTTCAATTAACAAACCAAAATGAGGACAGTGATAATAAAAATAGAGAATAATAATAATAATAATAATAATAATAATAATAATAATAATAATAATAAAAAGAAAAAATTTTAATTTCGCGATAATAAGAAGGATAACGTGTGAAAGGAATCGCGTTAATAGGAAAACGTTTTCAGGAAATACAACTAGTCTACATTTGTTTTCAATTAACGTACTTCGTACGCTGATTCTAAACGACAAGTTTGACGTTAATCGATGCTTTGTCGTTCTTTATTTTTTCCTCTCCCGAAACCCATAAGGTTTTCACCGTGCGTCTCTCGCGTTAGCTACGATGCCAAGAGAAATCGAAGTTGATCGTTAAGCGCACCGCGACGTGAGCTCGGCCCATTAGCCGCATTTGAGGTTCCTACGTCGTCGATACGCAACAAAAGGGATTTAACGGGGTTTTCGTTAACGACATCTCTCAAAGAACTACATTTCTTCAAATTCTCATGTCAGTGAACGTGTCTTCCGATCGGTTGATGTGCTTGTTAAAAGAAAGATAAAATATATTATTGAAGATATTTAATATAAAAAAGAATTTTCATTTTTATCAGTATATATATTTTATATATCTTATAAATACTTTTCTTTGTATTATAAATACTTATTTTCCAATGCATACAAATTTCTAAGATTGACGAGTAGTAATTATTATCTAAAATTACTATAAATAATTTAATCTAAATGAAACACGATGTGATATTAAAAGTTGGTAGTTTCAAATAGATTTAAAAAAAAACCTCTCGACAAAAAAAAAGATCATTTAAAAATTTTTGCTCGTAAGATTCGTCATCATTTAAAATTACCGAAAAATCAAAATAACAATTGAAATGATGTTCCAACTCGCACGTAGATAGGTACATGGATATACTCACGTATGTACATACGTGATAATTAGGAATTCCTATTTTAAATGGATCATCAAGATAAGGGCAAGAACAGCTAGATACACATCCATTCGGTGTGTGCGACGAATTCTTAACTGTATTTCTCTTTCTCCTTACTCTCTCTCTAACTCAACTGCCTATTTCCACGTCCAAGAATTATGAAAGCAAGCCCTCAAACGTCGATCATCGCTGTCAAACGAATGTACCTGAACGATTCAGCAAGTCTACGATTAGCGATCCATTAATTAATCTCTATCGACCCCATCGAGGTCGTGACTTTCAGTAACATGAGTTTCTATGAATGATATATCGATTTATATCGTCAAAAGGAGATGTCTCGAATCATGCAAAAAGTATATAAAAGCATATATCCGTTTCATATTAAATCGTAGATATATCTATAATACGTGGATATGCATGGATAATTAGAATTATTAGAAATTTAATAAGATGTATTAAATATATTTACACGCTATGTTCCTATGTTAATAATATGTACAACTAATTAATTATTTTTAATTATTTCTTCTTTATATAATTGATAAAAAATATTTCAAAAATTATATTTAAGTATGCAGGTATATATACTTTTATATATATGTAATAACGAAAATAATTATTCCAATTAATTTTTAGGATATATCTTATTAGATATATATACATATATATATATATATAATATGTATACATAATAATTGATAATAATAATTAAAGTTTTGGTGCAGACCAAGCGAAAATCTTTTGACACAATCTCTTAGTAATGTTGCGTCGAGAGAAGCCCAAAGAACGATAGCAGACGATGGGAACTTTACCACGGTAATATGGAGGATCCCATTACGAAGTTGGACGCACGATTCTGCGTTTACCTTACCTACAACCATATATACTCGGTCCATTGAGAAGGAGCTCAAAATGTAATTGTGTGAACCGTACCATTCGCATGATTCGAATCGCCTTTAATTATTCGGCCATCTGTGAAATTCTCTTTTCGTCGCTAACTTTTTTCTTTTTTTTTTCTTTTCTAGAATTCAACAAATAAATAAATGATAGTAGTATTTTTCTTTTTTATAAAAACAAAAACAATGACGATTATATATAAATATATTGTCTCTTATATTCTTTATCTCTCTTAATTACGTATTCAACCAGAAATGAATATAATGAGATAATAATGACATTTTAATGATTTTTTTCATAATATCAACTCGGATAAATTTGATTCCAAATTTTTCGTTTACTTTTAGATCAAGCAATTAGTATTACGCTTCATTCTTCCACAAGCTTATACATATGCGCGTATGCATCTACATTGTAAGTACTTACATACATTCGATTAAATTAAGAACTCATGAGGAAAATAAACACGAGTAACGTGTGGCTCAACGATGAAGAGAGAAAAAAAAAGAAAAAAAGTACCATCGTTTGTCGCGCTGCTTTCTAACGAAGTAGAGCGAAAGGAAAACGCGAGGTGCAACTTTGACAGCGGATATAGACATTTTCCAGATGTATGCTCATTTGTATACATATACATACATACATACATACATACATACATATATATATATATATGTATATATGGATTTATGTGTACGTATACATTTAGAGGGTATTCACTGTCCTTTAAAAGATCGACCTTTCATGAATGAGTTGAACTTGAGAATTTTCATATATGTATATGTATATATATATATATATATATATATACAAATATATATATATATTTGTATGTATGTGGGATTGTGGTATCGTCGAAGATTATGCAGGAACCAGGCCAAGTCGAAATTCGACATACTTTTGATCGCGCATCCGAAATCGAGCTCTTCCTCTTTTACGGTCTAAAGAAAAAAAACAGAAAGAAAGAAAGAAGGAAAAAAATATGGATAGTAGGAATCCTTTAATGCTCCTTCAATTAATCTTCCTTTTTTTATATATTAGTTTGATTAATACATTGACTATATGAATTATATCGTATGTAAATTTTAAATATGTAATTGATTGTAACAACGTAATTATGTAATTGTCATTATTCATTTTCATTGTCTTGTCCTCGATATAATTTGCGTTTAGTTTAGAAAAAAAAAAATTTTGTATATTTTACTTAAAGATATCTCAAGTTATTTTAGAAAGAAACAATTTTTTTATTATATTGGTTTAATAATTTTCGAATAGAATAAAATTTCAAAAGATTTTAATTTTAAGAAGGAGTACATTTTTTTGATTATATTATAATAAGATCGTTAAATACGCAAGTGTATAATTTTCAATGATAGTAATTTAAATTAGAATTTATTATTTCATTTCAATGTAGATTTGTTAGATTTACAAACAATTTACTTAAGTATCCATATATTTATCTTTTTTCTTTTTTTAAATCTTTTGAAAAATGATTTATTAAGATTATTCATTATCTCTCTTATGTGTGTTATCGCTTACATTAATGCTTTTTTCTCTCTCTATCTATCCATTTCTATATCTATATCTCTATCTTTCTTTCAAGAAACAAATTGATTCGGCGAAGCGAAGTCGCCGATGAAATAGCAGAATTTTTCGAATGCCCGTTGAGAAATCGAAATGGCTTAAGTTAGAAGCAGACCTCAACCAAGTTCGACACGCTTTCGAGCGTTTAAGGAAAGTTTCGCGACGCTAGATTATGTGTCAACGTATTCGGCGCCCCTCTCAAAAAAAAAAAAAAAAAAAAAAAAACAAGAAAAAAAAGAAAAAAAAAATCATCGAAAACCATACGAGACACATGATACGTCTAACATTTTAAATGCCAAAATATAATCCTGCGAACGAATTATTGGGATACGTTTGATCTGAGTTTTTCAATTTTTGAGATCAGACTATTTATAAAAAGTCGTGAAATAGAGTATGTTTTATATAGATATAGATAATGTAATATAAAAACGATAACAATAATCGTTATCATCCTAAGTAATCCTTTATATCATGTCAAAAAATAATATATTAATACAATAAAATCTTCGATCAGAAAATAATTGTTCAAATAAAAAGATGAACATAATAATAATAATAATAATAATGATGATGATGATGATGATGATGATGATGATGATTCACTCGATAAAATTCATATGACATAAGAGATAAATTCTAATGAGAATACAATGAATAATGAAAGAAAATCGACCTATACTAAAATTCTTTTCGAATAATGTAATTAAGATTTTCGTAGTACAGACACATTAACCTCGTTCATTTCCCAAATTACTCTAATAAATACCATTGTTATCGTTCGTAACTATCATTTCTTTTCTTTTCTTTTTTCTCCAGATAATCCTCGTATCTTTTCAAAACCGTGGGTATTATCAAATGATTATCGAGATAAGGATTATTAATGGATTCTCGTTAGGAACGTCCACGGTTGATTTCGCGTTAGAACATACATTTTAATTTATCGAATAGGATGATGGTATACGCGTTACGAGCAAAGCCCACTCTTAGGATAGACCCACTCTTCAGAATCCTGAACTGAGGCGAGTTGCTAAGTGTGCCGTGTAAGTGGAACATCGCTGCCTGGTACCGGTGACGATGTGTACCAGCGTAGTATAACGTCCTCCTCCTCTTCATCCTCCTCTTCATTCTCCTTCTCCTCCTCCTGCTCCTCCTCCTCCTTCTCTACGTCTTTGCCCTTCTCCCTCTTCGAACGAACGCAAAGCACTGCTCCTTGCACGGTGAAAGACTTTCTTTAAGAAGACTCTACAGTAAAAGACAGACACTACAATCTGTTACCTATAGACTTAAACTATTATACTACTTTTTTCTTCTCTTTATTATTATTATTATTATTACTATTATACTACTTTTTTCTTCTCTTTGTTGTTATTATTATTATTATTGTTATTATTATTATTAATAATATAATCTCCTTAAGGACAATATTCATCTTTTTTATTTTTCAAAGTCGGTAAAAAAAAAGCATGTAATACTGCACCGCAACAAACTATTCTTGTCATGAGTCTAAGCTCAATGCATTTGTATGTCAATCGTTTTATTATTTTTTTTATCGATTAATAGATTCTTTATGATTGATTCAGATCATTTAGCTATCTTTCGAATGTAGAATCTCCAATTTGAAAGATAATTATTTTGATCGATCTTTTGTTTGTTTTTAGTTTCGGTATAAGATAGGAAATGAAATGTAAAAAATAAGTAGTCTTGGTTAAAAAAAGTCATAAGTTTTATTGAAAAAGATATATGATAAATATTGATTTGATCACGATGATTTGGCACGATACGATCTATACATATACAGGAGAAGCTGTGATATAGGGTATCTCTTCATACATCATCATATCGATTTAACATAACGTCTGATTCAATTGAAAAACTTCTTCCTTTTTTCTGATAACATTATTGAACGATAAAAGTATTGGAAAGAAAATGTAAAAATTTAAGAATAAGAAAGTAAAGAATATCTATGCAATCTAGTATTAATGATAAAAATAAAATAAATTCTACAAGAAGGACTATTTATAATGATATCACGTTTTCCTCGTTGATCTGTCTCACAACTCGTTTACATGAAATCCTTTAAAAATGCAAATGATGAATATCAATGACTTTTCCGAATGAGAAAATCTCTTAATATTTGTTAACTAGTTGGCTGGATGGCTGATAGGATGGCTGACTTGACTGGCTTTAGGAGCCGCAGTGAAAGCGATCGGAGCCTGTAAGAAGAAAGAGAAGACGATGAAAAATATTAATTTTCAAACTCGTTCCTCCCCTGATGAAGGAGGTCAGCAAGAGGATCGTTTGAGTCGATGAAGGTCAATCGAGCTGATAGTTTCCAAGTCTCGTATTTCTTGAGTTACGTGCATCAGTAAATTTCTTAGATAAAGAAGAGGAATAAGAAGAAAAAGAAGAGAGGAGGAATAAGAAGAAGAAGAAGAAGAGGAGGAGGAGGAGGAATAAGAAGAAGAAGAAGAAGAAGGAAGCCCTGCTAGGTTCACTGGGCCCGAAAAATTTAGGTCACCAGTCGGTCGCAAGACTCACGATGGACCTCCAACCAACTCGGTCCTTTCTTCCGTCATGGTTTAGTCTCTAACTGTTCGACTCACGGTTCTACGAGCGAGAACCATCAACTACTTCTTTTCTACTTCTTCTTCTTCTTCTTCTTCTTCTTCTTCTTCTTCTTCTTCTTTCATCTTCTTCTTCTTTTTCTTCTTCTTCTTCTTCTTCTATATGTCCATTTCGTTATCCTCCGGTGTTCTCTCATTCTCTCTTTCTCTCTCTCTTTCTCTCTTCAAAGATCACGCAATCCTGAATAAGACACTCTGACCTTTGAGACCATAACCCCGTTATATTATTATATTTAACAATGGCCCCAAGAGCATTTTATTTCAAAAAGACGTGCACCGTTTCTCGGTACAACCTGTCGCGGAAGCTGTCCCAGATCCTTTCTTTCTTTCTTTCTTTCTTTCTTTTTTTTTTTTTTTTTATTTTTTCATATTCTTTTTATCTCATTTCTTCTTTTTTTCTTTTATTCTTAATACGATGCCCTTTGTTTAACTTCTACAAATGATGATTCTGTTCAATTTTCACACGACTAATCCAATGGACTATGAAAACGATAATGGGACCCCGGAAGATATCTCTTTCGAGTCTGAAATAAAACTGTCACTTTTGATCGTTGGTATTCAACCACCTTGATTGTTGGACTTGATATTGAAGAAAAACCATTTTTTGATAATCTATTTATAATAATAAAAATATCTACAAAAAATACACCGTTATGTTAAATAACAATGTATATATAAAAAATAATATAATACGAGTTATTTCCTACATAGGAAATAACGTAATCAATAGAAATCGACAAGTTAATTGACTAGACACATTAATGTAATTAAAATGTATCAATTGCTTTTTTTTTCTTCACTTTTTTAATCAAAATAAATCTGACACTAAAAAAAAGACTTAAAAATCTCTCCGATTGACAAGTTAATATATTCAAAATTATTGTCAAATAAATGTCGGATAAGTTGGTGACATGTTATTTCTCCAAATAAAAAACAGTGTCAATATCAATTTATCGATCGATTTTTGAAATAAATCCTGTTATCTCGAAAATATTAACTCGTTAAAGAGAGAAAGAAATTAAAGAAGAAAAAAAAATTTGATTGAATAAAAGAAAAAAGTTAAAGGAAAGACGAAGAGAAAGAACAGGTATAATTCGTAATATCAAAATAGAAGGACAGAAAGATAGATATTAAAGGAAAAAAAAAAGAAGAAGAAGAGAAAGGAAGACTATAGAATACTATGAGGTTTTACGATTACGACAAGCATCATTTGATACATAGAACCGAGAAGAAATGTTCTATGCCGTTTCGTCTATCCTCTTCCGAGTTTCTCGTTTCTCGAGAGATATCGAGAACCTGTAAGAAGGGTCAAGGTTACGATAAAGGTCGACTGTTTTATACGTACATGCATTCGAGATAGAAAACGAAGTGATATATACGAACGTTCGTTTCCGCGGATATTTTTTATTTCTCTATAAAAATATCTTCTCTATAATCTTCGTCAACGGAGAACTTGGGGGGGGGGGGCGGAGACAGGAAGTATACATGTATTAAACAACTGTGTTGTTAAATCAGAAAAAACGACAAAGAAAGAAACGACATCATTGTAAATTACGATAATAATCATTTAATTGAACATAAAATCGTATTATTTCCTTTTTTTGTTTTTTTCTCATATACATATATATATGTGCGTGTGTATATATATATACATACACATATATATATATATTCGTATATATATATGTATGTATATATAAACTCCACATTACTTTTAAGACTTTATACAAGTTACACAAATTCAGCAGTTAACCGAATACTGCTTGTTTATAACCGAGTACTTACTTCTTGCGAATTTAAGAGAATTCGAGGATCGAGTTGTCCAAAAGAGAGTACATCCTTTCGAATAAATAATGATGATGATAAAGATAAAGTATATCTATGAGTAAGAGTTATGTGGATGTGTATATATGTATGTATACGTACGTATATATACAACGCACGTAATATACTTCTCCTTGATTAGTCGATCCATCGAAAACTCGTTGAACATGTCGTTGTCGACGATGACTTTTTCAAACACTGAATAAGCTACAATTTTTCATTTCGTAATCAAAAACAAACATTCATATTCTTTTTACAAAACGATAACGAAGACGTTACGCGAGTATTCTCAAACGAATACTCTCAAAGGTCCAAGAATGAGTAGTCATAAATAAAAATCTAAAGTTTGTGGTCGTAGATCCAACCCTCAGGTTGATATCATGATCAAAAGCTAGTTAAGGGCAATAATAGAAGGGATAACAGAGAGAGAGAGAGAGAGAGAGAGAGAGAGAGAGAAAGAGAAAGACAGAGAAAAGAAATATTAAGAGATGAAGAAAGAGCGGGAAACTTAAATAAAAGCATTAATTATTTAATAAAAATTAAAGATGAACAAAAACAGAAGACAAAAAAAGGAAACTTGAAGGGAAATAAATTAACGAAAAGAATCGAAAAAAGAAAGGGATATGAGAGTGAGTATAAAAAAAAAATGGTGAAAGAGATATGATCTCGGATGATGGAAAAGATGAAAAGAGATACAAATATAAAAATCGTGATAAATAAAAGGAAAGCAAGCGAATGAAATCATCTGATTGTAAAAAACGTATTTGGAAGGGTTTTAGGTACATTTTTAGGGTAGTCACGTGTGTGGCCACTCCTCGTGTTATTGTCGTACTTCCTTTTACGTCTCTTTTACGTATTTTACGCTAACTATGTATACATACATGTATAAGAGCATATATGTGTATATATAGATTTATATGTACTATGTAGATATATACATATATATATATATATACACACACACATATATATACTCTTCTTATCATTTACTTAACGTAAGAGAATCTACCTAACGGCGTAAGTAAATTACACTTTAGTAAAAATCGCAGATATGTATTTACACGTTGTGTCACAACAGGAATATCACTCACTTCGCG
Source organism: Vespula pensylvanica (assembly GCF_014466175.1). NCBI lineage: Eukaryota > Metazoa > Arthropoda > Insecta > Hymenoptera > Vespidae > Vespula > Vespula pensylvanica. Next base: position 3,938,561 of record NC_057691.1, on the reverse strand, counting down.
TCTTTTCGCCAACAGACAAAAGAGAAGACAAAGAAAGAATGGTAGAAAGAGAGTGAGACAGAGAAGAAGAGAAAAACAGAGATCGTCTGACATTTTCCGGTCCAAACCCCTTCGAGTCTTTTGAAACCGAAGATTTCATACCTTCGTGAGGAGATTTACGATTTTTCTTTTTTTGTCATTAGTCCTGCATCAAGATTGATCTGAAATCGAATTCATAAGTCCATTTCAAAAACTCGAGAGAAATAAGGAACAGTCTTTCCGTTGGTCTTTATTATCTTTCGATATCGGATATCGCCATCACAGTATCATCGATCCGGTATTAATACGACCAATCGATGAGATTCGAGTTGATAGAATCGATTTGTACTTATCCGATAGAAATCTGATCAGCGTCGACTTGGTATTTATAGGTACGTCAGAAAAAAATATAGGTACTTTTGTTTAACAACAACGTATCGTCAACTCCCAAAGTCCCGGAAGTAATCCTCGTCGTCTCTAATCCCTCCCAATTCTTTTATGTATTTGCTGGTGTTTTATCAAATGTGCCTTTTGTCTGAAGGCCTTGCCACAAACCTCGCACCTGAATGGTTTCTCCCCCGTGTGCGTCCTCAAATGGACCTTGATATTACTCTTGTTAAGGAAGCCACGATTACAGATCGAACACCTGTGCACGGGTTTCTCTTTACCACCTATCAGGCCAGATTCCGTACCGTAGGGTAACGCTGTGGCGCCAGAAGCTAGATTTTTTTTAGAAGTATTTTGAGAACCTGGCCCAGGTCGTGACCTCTTTCTCGGATGCGACGGAGCGGCGAAGGATGAATGAAGAAGATGATCAGGACTGCAGGACGTCGACACTCTACCGGGTGGACTGACAGGTGGATAGGGACTTGTCGATGAAGGTGTCTCGCCGCAAGACGCGTTTTGCAGTCCAGCATTGCCAGCTTGTAACCTGGCTTGCAGGAGCGGAGCATACCCATGCGTGAGTAAACTCTGAAGAGTCGAACCGTGCTGTTGAGCTTGCGTCGAGGGCGTCGCGGTTGCGTAAATTTGTGAATAGGGACTTGGAGAAGTGGTTTCTTGTGCCTTTGGCGAACAGGCAGTATCTATCCACTCGGCGATATCTATCCAATCTCTGGAAGCGTCGGGATCGTGCTCGGAACTAGGTCCGTTCCCACCACCGGGTACGGTCGTGTCCGCTATCGCTGACCCGATGATCTCCGCGATGTCCTCGATATCGTATTCGACCTGTTGCGTTGACTGGGGTAATTGCTGTTGCTGCTGCTGCTGCTGCTGTTGCTGTTGTTGCTGTTGTTGTTGTTGCTGTTGTTGCTGTTGATGTTGATGATGTTGATGTTGGTGCTGGTGTTGGTGTTGCTGATGATGTTGTGGTTGTTGCTGTTGTTGTTGTTGGGATTGTTGGTGCTGCTGTTGTTGCTTCTGACTGGCTTGAGGACACGGTGTACTCGAAGAAACAACGGACGATTCGTAATACTCCTGATTGGAGGATGGTGTCGGCGAGGAAGAAGGTAAGGACGGCCTTTGCGCCGACGAGGCGATCGTGTGATAATGATGGCCAGGTATTCCGTTGATGCTAAGATGTCCGGTGTATCCAGTAAACGGTGGTAAAGGTTTGAGTTCCGCTAAGGATTGCGCGGACGCAACGCCAACTGACGTTCCTAAAAGTAGTGTATCCCACGTGTCGTGTAGGCCAGCTGCAGTTTGTTTAACATCCGGTGGCTCGAGAAAGTCCGGTCCTGCAGCACCCCACGACGATAAAAGGAGATTGTCTACACCGACCACTTCGGCTGGCGAACCACCGACGATGATTCCGCTTCCTTGGCTACTGTGAGGTGGCTCGACGCCGGTCGACGTCAGATGAGGCGGTGCCGTCGGAGGCCCTGATTGCGTTTCGTACTTCATCTCGATGACAATATCTGCGGAGGGAGAGATAACGCTAGACCCACTTGAAATTCTTGATTGCTTCGAGACGTTCCGATCGGTGGTGACGATATCGTAGGGCGACGTCGTAGTCAAATCTTCGTTCTCGTCGGTTTCCAAAGTTTCTTGCGAGGATCGTGCTAACGTGTATTCGACTTTGATGTTACGAACCAGTTCTTGATCTCGTTCTCGCGATTGTTGTTCTTCTTCTAACTTGAGGCAAGTTCTCGACAAGAGTTCCTCTTCGTTATTGTCGCCTCTGCAAGGTGATGAGGATATACGCGAGGTTGATAATAAGGTGCTGAGCAAGGACGTGTTAAAAGTCGATGTCGAGAAAGTTGAGAGCGAGTCCGAGGCTGATGACAAGGAAGCGTTACTAGCCTCCTCCGAACGAACTCGCGAGGTCTCCTCCGTCTTGATCCTCGCGTTAAGCGGCGAGAAAACGCCGTTCAACGAATCGGCCGTCGTGACGCTCGTCGTTGTGTTGATGGATCCGATTACGTTCCCGTGACTTCCCGACGAGGAGGTCTCGCCGCTTGACAAACGTTCGGCGCCCTCTATCACCGATGTCGGTGCGAGAAGCGCCGAGAGTACCAAGTTACCGTTGTTACTACTTCTCGACGTGGACGAGGCTTCCGGTGAAGAGGAGTTAATGCCGTACGTGATGCTCGAGCTGGAGCCTACGGCATCAGGTCCTCGCGTGTCCTGCGTGTGACCGAGGCCCGAGGTGGAACACACCGAGGCCGATGCCGAGGCGATACCGTAACTCGAACAGGCGCTTCTGTTAACTTGATGTTGTTGGTGTTGGTGGTGCTGGTGCTGGTGGTGGTGGTGGTGGTGGTGGTGCTGCTGTTGCTGCTGCTGCTGTTGTTGCTGCTGTTGCTGTTCTTGTTGTTGCGAAATCTGTTGATGGTGTATGCTCGAACTGTTCCGGCTCGCCGAAGGAACGCAGAACTGAAAGCTACCAGTGACGTTATCCGGTGGCCCCTCGTCGATCCTCGGCGGACCAGGTGTCGAGGGGAAGAGGGGACCAGGATTCCACCAGGGATCCACTCTACTGCCGGGGGTGCTGCAACCGCCAACGGCACCGCGGGAACCTGAAACACGAAAAAGAACCCGCTTTGAACTCTCTCCGGAGCTTCTTCGACGGACGGAGCATCTATTACAATACAGTGTGATCCTTGATCGGTTATCGCGATTCTACTAGCTCTAGCGAGACTTCGCGAATTCGTGCGAGTTAACGATCAAAGAGAAGAAAAGCGAAAAAGATTCGAGCCAACGAACGAACCATGTAGCACGCTCTCGTGCTCGATACCGATGCCGATGGTTGTACAGTAGGTAGGTAGGTTGGTAGGTAGGTAGGTAGGTAGGTAGGTAACTCTGTGGTAGATTGATGCTTACACGTACACGTTTGCACGCGTACACACGTATCGTTAGGTTGGGTAGGTAGATACCACTTCTCTCGAGAAGAAAGACTTGCTCCCGCTAACTAGGTTAGTGGCACGCTAGCCAGCTACGGCCGAGTACACTCGGCCGACCAAATTGCCGCCTTTAAAAATACATTTTTGCACGGCGAGCAACACGGAAGCTTTATTATCAATCGTCGTCTAAGGACGACACTTGCAACCTTTAGAGGACGTAATTCTACAAAATTTTGATACGCGTCACACGCACATCCGGCTGAGGTGTTCCTTAATCGGCATTTACGGACAATCCTCTCTAAAGTCTGAGGCAACAGGTGAACGGATTTTAAATCAAGTCGCGAATTGCCGATCGAATACTCAAATTCTTCTCTTCCTGTCATGAATAAAACGCAAAAGAGATCTCCTTTTCTCTCTTTTTTTCTTTTTTTATTTTTCTTTCTTTTTTTTTAGTTCTTTTTCAGCCGTTTCGGTGGTGTCTCTCGATCGACATATCCGCGTGGCCGTACCGGCACGTCATGAGAATCATACAAATGTTCCGAGTCCATTCCCGCTCTCTACTCTCCCAACGTTACTCTCGGCGTTACTCTCGGGCAAGTATAAGCGGCAGGAGGAGAAGAGTCCGTCCTTGTCGTCGTTTAGAGTCCGTCCTTGTCAGGTGATGGTAGAGGCGGTCGTAGACTCATGTTGGAGGTGCGCGATGTTGAACGAGGAGGGAAATGAGGGGAGTTCGGAGTAGAGAGAGGGAAGGAGCTCTCGTCGAGCCGTGACGTGTTCACCGCGTACCGTTATCCAATGGCGTGGATGTCGTTGAAGGAAGGCGAGTTCTCACAGAGTGGGGCAAACGGAACAAATTCGCGTGCTTATAGAACGACCAAGAGAAGAAGGAGAAAAGGTGCCGATCCAATGTGGGCCCACTTTTTCGGGCCTACGACAATGTCTCGATGAGCCACTTATCAATGGGATCAACGAGTATCCGTGCCTGCAACGAATTCAGCCGTATCGATTTGCTCGGACCCATCATCGGGATTTTACAGTTTGTGCTCGAATTTTACAACCATATCTCGCCAATGTTTCAACGATTCTCGATCTCTTTTCTTTTTAAAATATCATTAAATCTCCCTAGCCGGATTTGCGTCTGGGTCATATCAAATGCTAAAATCGATTGCTTTTTGGTCTAACATTTTTTTCGTTTCCTTCGAACGAAATATATCTAAATATAATGATTCAATGAAATGAATTCATCTTTCTTGAAACATTTCAGAAATAACGGATAGGTATACGATACATCGGTCGTTAATTAGACGAACATTGGATCCAAACTCTTAGCAAGTTTTTTCTCCAGGCTATTGCAAGATCTTTCTACCAAATGATCATCTTACTTGGCTGATCCTATACGAGCCGAAACTATACCGGTAGGACATACAGCGTATATAGTGAGAAACAAAAGTGGGTCGGAACACCGTTACAACTCGGTGCTTGGTTGAAGCCTACGCAAATCGACTAGATTTTGCTCTGTGGATGCCTTTCCTTTTCATCGCGAAAAATGAAACGTGTCTCCTCGAGTGACCTACATCGATCGTTATCACAATGGATCCTCCAAGGCAATGATATAGTCGTTATCGATTGAAAATGGACTAAACTGATAACTCAATTTACATCTACTGTCATATGAGAGACGAATCTGCTACGTATTTATTATGTGGTGGATTGAAACACTTGTTCTCTTGATGCTCAGCTAAACTATATCGCGTTCATAGTGGGAAATAAAAGTAGGTCGAAAAACCGTTACGGAGTCCGCCGACGAAAAGGAGATCCACGCAAAACCAGTTGGATTTTGCTAGCCGCGTACGAGCATGGCTTTCCTTTTCGTTACGAAAAATGGCGCGTGCGGATCGCGGTTCCCCACGACGACCTACATAAGCAAAACGAGTCGGAACCTCGTCGTTGACGTTCCGTCGTTGTTCCGGTAGCCCCTAGTACATTCGGATAAAAACGTCTGAATCGATTGAACGATCGATCGATAAAACGTTTCAAGGATGCCAGTCAAATATATGAAATTCCATGGATCGTGGAATGTAGTAAAATTACAGTTAAACGTATCTATCAGCCGTACCCGTTGACTTTCGCGTTAATTCATTTTCAGATAGTCGCCGTAAATGAGGGTATTATCTCTTATCTATTGTAGCGGTATATTTCAAAAGGTACCTTTCAACTCGAGTATTTAGGAGACTTCATTAGTTCTCACAAAACGGAAGCATACCCATGTGGGCATGGTACCTGTGTTATCATCAAAATAAATTACTGTTTTGAAGATCAAATTTTCTCATTAAGCGATGAAGAAATTGATTTTACGAGAGATGCATCGTTATCGATCGATTTTGATAATGATTCATTAACGAATAGATAACACGTGTAAGTATATTCGATACAACGATACAACAATAACGAATAACGTGCGAGTTCCTGTTTCACGAAGAACAACTGCTCCGGTATTCATTCCAATCGGCGCCATCAAAATGCAGAGCGGCTAACGCGTATGATGTACGCGATTCAAAGGAGAGACCTGGTACCGCTCTACCCGTGGAGAAAGTGCGTCAGCCATTAAGGTAAAGGTTAAAGAAGATGAGGGCAAGGTGGAGGTAAAAGTCTCTTTCTTGAAATTGCTAATACAACGTATACCATCAAAGATTCTATAAATCTTAGAAACATATATATATATATATACACATATCGTTTCATCGTATCGAGTAGACGAGCCAATGAAAGACAATTTCAAAACGAAATATATTAATAATCGAAAGTAGATATATTCAAAAGTAAATTCCATCGATTAAGAAATAAGATTAATCATACAGTTACCTAGAGAGTGTTTCATTGAACTCGATTATTTAAAACATTCCTGGTTGTTTGTGGAGATATAAAAAATTACTTCTACAAAATAATTATATTGCTCGAATCAAGAAATATTTTGGTATACGACATTTATCTTCAAATTAATTTTAGAAGAAAGACCAATTCATAAATAAATCTAATGCACAAAGGCAATTTCAAATCATCTGTTTTATTCGGTTAAATATTTCGCAAGAAATTTCGTAGACGTCATTTCACATTCAACATACATATACTTTTGACGTTCTTTTAGGGAGCAAGAAAATAAGGAAAGAATCATATTACTTTACTCGACGTGTCGAATCGAGAGAAAAGAAAGAGGGACAAGAATTTGATCGACAGTTACTTTTAGATAACATTCTGAAATAGATCTATAAAACATCATGGAGACAAATCGAATATACCTATGTATTTGTCGTGTATCGATATTCTATATTATGTATACATGTATAATACATATAGATATATTCACACATCCTCCCACGAGATTTCATGCTGATATTTCTCTCCCTTTCTCTCTCTCTCTCTCTCTCTCTCTCTCTCTCTCTCTCTCTCTTCGATCAGGGGAGAGACGTAGGCGACCGTGGACGGCCATGGACGAGGTTCGCGGTATGTATAGACACGCTTGCGGAACTGACGAGTCGGAAGCCCCCCTACCACATTGGAATACCGGTTAATGTGGTATACTGACCTACTCTTGGAGCACGACGGCACCACTGGAAATGCCCCTCCATTACTGTTGTTCTTCCATCTCTCTCTCTTCCTCTCCCTCTCTCCCTATCTCTCCCCTGTTTCTTCTCTTCCTCTTCCCTCTCTCTTTCCTACTCTATCACGCATTCCCTTTCTCTCCCCTCAACGTCGCTATTTATCTTTCTCTCTCTCTCTCTCTCTCTCTCTCTCTTGCTTCTCTACCATGGCCATCCGTCTCTCTCTCTCTCTATCTATCTATCTATCTATCTATCTATCTATCTATCTATCTATCTCTTTTTGTCTTACTCACTCACTCTCTCGGTCGCACTCCTCTTTCTCGAGTGCTCGGTATTCGTACTTCGTTGAGTGCAAAAAAGAACTCTACTCGCTCCTCTCTTTATAGCTCTCACTCTTTTCTCCGTCCACCTCTCTTTTTACCTCTTCAGACGTTCCTTCTCCTCCTCCTCCTCCTCTTTCTGAATTTTTTTTCCTTTATTTTTTTCCCTCCTCTTTTTTCTTAAATCTCCTCCCCTTCCCCTCCATCCCAGTTTTCTATCTTCTCCACCTGATTATTACGTACAAGTAAAAGGTAATGGCTATTATATTTCGAGACGTTAAAACCAAGGTGAATTCTCGCAAGTCGAACCAAAGAATTCGAGTATGTCTACTGTGGTAAGTAAGTAAGTAAGTAAGAAGTATGCGAGAAAAGGAGCAGGATCGTGGCACTGGCACGAATCGATAATGAATCGACGTGTCGAGGAGCAACGAACCGCGTTGCAATAAGTCAACGAGCTCGAGCCAACACGTCGACTTACTGCTCTCCCCCACTCGTTTCCCCTAAGGAAGTCGATCCGGAGAAATTTCACCGCGAAGTCTAACAGCCTCCCGTCGTCTTCTTCCAAGTCTCTTGGTCGTCCATGTCTTTTCTACGCGTTGACTCTATTACCTCTCTCGCGGTTGCTATCTATGTTGAATTCCGAATACCTAATGCCCCCTCTGTGTCGGCTTATAAATGTCAAAGAAGCACATTGGCCGAAGACGTATAGATACGAGGAGTATATATAAGTTCTGGGTCGACGACACCGTCCTATCCAGCCACGTTACTTTCTGCGAATATACGATCCGATGGATCGGAAATGGGTCGGTGTTCTACACAGGTGGAAGCACGAGAACGATTTCACGTACTCGAACTTGTTGTTAGACGTTAGAAGACAACAGAGCTCTCTCTCTCTCTCTCTCTCTCTCTCTCTCTCTCTCTTTCTCTCTCTCTCTCTCTCTCTCTCTCTCTCTAAGCTCTAGACAATCTCTATCATTTATTTTTATATTCTTTCCTTAAGATATTTGACATCAAAACTCAATAGATTTTCTAGATGAATTATGACAGATATATAAAACTGTTACGCGCAACAGATAAAATTTCATTGAGATTTAAGAGGGTTTTTATTCTTTTTTCTTTCTTTTTATTTTTCTTTTATTGACGAATTGTATCTTTTTCAATTGTTTCCCGTAAGATTTAGGATTCAGGAAACCCAAATATATCCGACTTAACGAAATACTAGAAATTGTGCAATACGCTGTATTGGAGGATCCTCCTTTATGACACGGTTACAAGTACCCGTTATTACCTGTTAGGTTTTAGTGCCGGGTCCCACTAACACGTTGAGAACGATACGTCGGAATGGTCAATACAAGATAAAGTAATTATAATGTTCGACTTATATCTTTAAATTTCTTTAATTTTATCAACGTCATTGGAAAGAATGCAGTAATTTGTCGATAAATAATGAAAACGGATAATAAGATAAGAGATCGCAAAAATTGTACGTTTCTTTGTAAAAGAAAAAAAAAATCTAAGAAAAGAAAAATCGTTCAATTCCATTCAATTTCGTAGTTAAATTCTCATCACGCGACTTGAGTCTAGATTCATTGGTTTCTAGAGTCTTCGACTTCTTACTAGGTCGATCCAATAGAACTCTCTAAATAGCTTCCTTTTGTTCTTTAAAGGCCATTGATAAACCGATAAAATAAAAATCATAATTATCGCTACTTCTTTAAATGGAGAAAAACTTAAAGGGTTCTTTAAATCTCACGAATTTACAAAAGTACTTCGAAGGAGCATTAACTAATCCAATTCCTAGCAATTGCATAAAATGCATACATGCCAAAAAATAAAATAAAATAGTACTTACATATGAGCAACGTGGTATCCAGAGTGAAACTGTTAATGTCCTCTGGACCACCTCTCCTATGAATCAATCCACAGAAATAAGAAGAAATGCACTTTGCAACCCGTGAATTCGGTAGCTTCGAAATAGCTCGTATCGAACACTTCTACTTTATTTTTTGTTTTCCGATTTTTTTCCTTTTTTTATGCGTTATCCACAAAATCGACTCAACGAGAGTAACGTTCGTCTAATGTTTATCTCATTAGTTTTAGTAAAAAGAATGGAGATATGCGCACAAGAACGGAGCAACAAGTAAGATGACCTCGACGACAGAGTTCGGAAGGTATCCTTAAACGAGATGATACAATGAAAATAGCACAATGTCCTCCCACTAGTTTTTACAGAATGAATCAGGGTCAATGAAAGAGGAGAGATTTAATCCTCTTCGATCTTTCCTTGTTATGTTTTCGTTGCCGTCCCTATGATCGACCGAGAAACCCGGAAACGTGGAAAGGAGAGGACCACGGAACTTTCACTGCGCTCTTCTTTCAGTCGATCATCCGATTCTTTATCCTCCGTGTTCTTCTTTTTCTTCTTTTTTTTCTTCTTCCTCCTCCTATTTTTCTTCTTCCTCCTTTTCTTCCTCTTCCTTTTCCCTTTTCTCCTCTTCCTTTTCCTATTTCTTTTCTCTTTGTGTTCACGCGACGTGGATCAGGAAGAACTCATACGGAATACGATCTTTGACCTCGTCCAACCTCTCCTCCCGTACTCCCTCGCGCTACGTCGATAGTATTCGTTCATCAGCCTCCCTATGGTCCTCATCGGCCGAAGACCTTCTTCTCGCACCTTCTTCGATAACAATAAGAAGCACGATTGATCGTTTAAACGGCTGATCAACGCGAGTTATCTTTCAAAGGCATATAATATATTCTTGTATATATATGTATATATATATATATCTTCGTATGTATGTGTATGTTTCACAAAAAAAAATATCCAACGATATTCACTCGATCTTCTTCACTGATTGTAAACAATCTTTCTTACTCGAGAATAAGGAAAGAGAAACAAACAAATAGATTGAATGATGCACCTCAACGAATGAATTAATTTCAGATTTAAAAGAACATCGGTTCTCTTATCTCGATCGATTCTTATATTCCTCTATCGATTCACTAACTTTTTAGCACGATCCAGATCTTCTAGTTTTCAATGCTTGCTCTCTAATCTCTTCTCGACGTGTACGTATAACAGGAAACAATTAAGAGAGAAAGAGAAAGAGAAAAACACAAACAAAGAGAGAAATATTTATATATACCTATATATATATATATATATGTATATATATACACACACACATATATATATACATATATATATATACACACATAGAAAAAGAGAGAGAAAGAGAGAGAGATAGAGAGAGAAAGAGAGAGCTAGCTTGACAGGCTGGCTGGACAAGATAAAACTTATTTCTAAAAGTAGACGAGGAAGAAACGAACTGAATGGGCTGTTGGCCCTTACTGCGACGGGCCTTACTCGTTACCGAGCAGCGGGGACCCCTACTTCGAAAGGCCTCCATATTACCTCTACCGCTCGACCCCCACTCGACCCCCCATGCGACCCCCACCTTCACAGAGTCGACTTCACGACTCTATTTCCTCCTTCTCTTCTTTCTCCTCTTTCTCTCCTCCTTCTACTCTTATTCTCCTTCCCCAGCATCTCCCTGAGTCCTGACGTCTTCTTCATCCCTACCCTACTCACACGGCTAGCTACTGTTCGCTTCCAACACCAAAAATTATCGATCTTATGAAATCCAGACAAATTTTTCGCTAATTACGAAAATGAGTGCTTCTCGATTCTTTTTAATGTTTAACAAATAAACTTAGACGAGTGGAATTTCATGGTCATTTAATTTATTAATTGTTTTCTGGCAAATAAGACAATCAATTTTTCATTAATTCCGAATGAATCAGTCGCGTGATCTTTCTAGCGTTACAAAAATAAATTTAAGTATAAAGTGGAATTTCATGGTACCTAAATTTATTACTCGTTCTTTCGGAGAAATAAAATGATTGATGCGATATTTTAGGTAACAAAAAAAGAATAACTAATGGAACAGTTGGCAAATGTTTTCCGTTCATTGATTGTAAAGAAAGAATTATTGTTGTTGTTATTGTTATTATTTTTTTTTTTTATTTTTAGAATAAATGAATGTGAAGAAATGGAAACTTTCATTGAAAGCATTCTAAAATAGTTTTCATTTATACGAGTTAACGATTAAATTTGATTATCGTATAAAATCGATTTAAGTTACAAGTTTGTAAATCTATGATCATTATCTCGACAATTTCAAATGGAAAAGAAGCCACCCTTTTTGTATACCTTCTCTCGTTCTTACGCAAGTGACACTCGCTCGATAGAAATCACGACAAACACGCAAGCATTACTTATTAATTTGTAACCACGAACTGAGCTCCGATAAATTGCACGCAACTTATTAGATCCGGCACGTTCCTCGAGAAACACACTTGTGCACGGTATCTCACTAGTACGATCGTAAAAATAATAATTACAACAATAATTCGATTCGAGTAGCGTAGATATGTATCTATACCAAAAATGTTTTTAAAATTCATTTAAAAACTACGTTCTTTTTTTCCTTTAAAAGAATTTTTCATTAAAAAGAATTTTAAATCATATATGTATATTTACTCTTTTATACAATTTTCTTATAATCTTTATAGACGTAACATGCCTTTTTTATGACCATTTAATATACTCTTCTTTTGGGACGTATATACAAATTATTTATAAAAATAATTGGGTATCCAATTTGTATTAAATTTAAATGTATCAAATTTATTAAATAGAATTTCTACGAAAAATCATACTTAATGCATCGTTGCAATCTTACGTAAATATCAGTAATTAAAGAATTATAAACGTTTAAAAGAAATCAACGAAGCCAAGTGCCATTGATAATCGACTCCCACGACAATCAAAACATGCTAATTTGTTAAATTGCTTTCATTTTTGAAACGGTTAGACGAACCGAGACAAAGCTTAGAATATTGAAGGAGGCCGCTCGTTATCTGCGATCCAAGACGCACACAAAGTAAAGGGATGTTCTTACGCTTTCAGCACATACCTCGTCATGCTTGTTTATCCCACACCATTCGGCTTGTGCACTTCTGACATGTTGTACACGCCGCCTTAGTTCTCTCTAGCAATATTATTGCATTGGACTGTAATAAACAACTCCTAAGCCAAAATTCAGAAACACTCGCTAAATTTCTCCGGATTTGGTCGATCCTTTGCAAAGATGCAAAAAAAAGTCAACCAAGAATGAACCCTTTGAACATGTTCAAGGTCCACTGTACAGTTATGACAACCAATTTGTGCCAGTCGTGTTTGGCCTAGAGATGAAAAACGGGACTTCGAAAGATTTCAGGAAATAAACAATAATAAGAAAGAAAAAAAATAAGAAAAAAAGGGTTACCAACGGTCAACGAAAGAACGTGAAAGCCACCGATATAGTCCCGTACTGGAAGGACCACCGTTGCACTTTTTTTCTCTCTTTTTTCCTCCTTCTTTTTCTTCCTTTTCTTTTCGCTTAAGAGTTAAACTGTAATCCCGTTGAAGAAGTTGGACGGTCCTGTTGCAATTGGCCTCACCGTTAACGGTAGTGTAACTTCCCGCGCCCCGTCTTTCTTTTTTTCTTACGCTTTTCTGTTTTGTTTTTTCTTTCCTTTTCTTATCCTGAGAGAGAAATATGGAGGTCTGACAACCGAAATATGCGTATACATTTCGAACGTCTCTCTTTCTCTTTCTCTCTCTCTCTCTCTCTTTCTCTATCTCTTCTTCTCTCTCTCTCTCTTTTCGTTACTTTATTAATCAGTCTCGTGTGCAGACAATTTCAGATCCTACATCAGATCTTTCATTTTCTTTAGATAGATGTTCTTGTCAACTGATAAGAAGACATCGAAAATCTTTCTTTTTCTCTCTCTTGCTTTCATCTCATCGATTGAGAACATATCGTAATGGCAGCCGATTAACGCGTGGCCATTCTTTTCCTCGATCAGCTAGGAACAACGATGAAGAATCCGGACTGCGGAACGGCAGCCCCACTTCTGCGCAGCTAGTCGGTTACACTTTCGTTGTTGCGACTAGTGGTACCATTCGCCAACCGTATTCCACCTTCGTCGAAGAATCGTCGAGTAAATTGAAATAAATCCATTCTGTGATACGAGCAATGTTTGCTAATACATACGATGGCCTTCAAACGAGAAAATATGCAAAGGACGATTAAATATATTGTATAAATATATCTTATATGTAGAAATTTGTTACTAGATAATATCATCATTAGTTATTATAGTAAAGTCGCTAGTAACTATATATGAAGTTTAATTAGAAAGATTTATTTTGCACTCATTTAAAAATAATTTATATATATATATATATATATTTATACCTATACTAATAATATGTATAATTCCACAAAAAGATATATATTATATATCTTTCAAAAATATATTATTCTAAAGTCAGGATAAAGATAATATTTCCATTTGTGTTGTCGACAATAAAATTCTAAAGCAGAACGAAATTATAACAATAAACATAAAGTACAAAAGTGTTTTCAGAAATTTTGTTGAAATTTAGTAAAAGGGTTCCCATAAATTTGAGAGTTTATATGAATGGTATGTCAAAATATTTAATGGTATTCTTTGGAATACGGAAGGCAAACAATTGAAAGGATATATAAGTTTAAGAAATAGGTAAATACAATATATTTAAGTCTTACCAATATAATAGATTAGAAATAACAAAAAGAAATTGAAGGATTCAATAAATCAAGTACTTTTAGATATAAACTGATTCAATAAAGATTCAATAAAGAAGTATCTTTAGATATAAACTGTAAATAAATAAATCGATCTAATGAATTACATTAATTTCGATGTTACAATATAAGTAACATCCTCCTTTTTTGTCTAATATTTCCAATTCCTATATTTTTTTTTTAGATCTTCCACTTCCACTTCCATTTACGATAACATTTATTTGTAATAAAATAGAACACGTGTTATACTAAAATTAGGTATTTATATTATATCATTGGAAGCACAAAAATTGCAAGGTCTTTTTTCGGTATATGTGTCTATTTTCTTCACGAAAAGATTTGGCAGAAGTTAACCTTCAAGGCTAAACGTACCTGAGCAATATAAATATAAAAGAAAAACATGTGTGTAGCAGACGTCGAGTGTATTTAGAAGGAAACATTAAAGGATCACAATGGTCACGCGCCTGGAATGTGCCACGTTCGATGACCTCCTCAAAATATTGACTAGGAATCCTTTATTGTCTTCAATGTTGTCTTTCTTCTAAAAAAGAAAAAAAAATTCGCAACGGAAAATCGTACATCTTTTTGCAGATGTGTTAACAGTAAGAACAAACAATGACAATTGTTGTACAATGTTGTCTTCTTGTATTACAAAAGATATAATACAGTCACGTAACAGACTTATCACGTTAACCAATAGATCGGTAACAAGGACTACATTGAAGGACTGCATTGAAAGGACAATATGCTAGAACACGTGTCAGTTTCGTCCTTCGAGAAAAGCAATAGTGTCGTGCGACTTCAATAAATCAGGCCAATGTAAACGTAAATTGTTTCGACGATTACAACGATGAAACGAACAGAAAGGAAAAAATGTATATATATATATATATATATATATATATATATATATATATGTCTCTAAAAAAAAGTCCGAGAGCTACTCTAACGAGCGCACCATAAGGAAACAATTATTCAAAAGCAAAGAGAGATTCGAATCATCGACACTTAAGAACATTTCAAGGCGCGAGTAATAAAACACACCTAAGCAAATCGAAATACTCTCGCTCTTGAAGCATTTTGATATTTTACGATATATATCATTACCTTGGTATATATATCTATATCTATTTGTTTGTGAGACTATCACTTTTTTCCTGATTTCTCGATCATTGGCCGTCACGATACACTGTGAAGGTAAGAAGAAAATATCGTTCGATGTAAAAAAAAGAACTACCTAATTAGCTGGATTATTGCCTTTGCCACGCGTTCATGAACTCAATAACGATTATTAATGACTATATGAAGGTTTTCAGTCTCGACGATATTTAATAATGTTAATATCTATATGTTTTCTTTTTCTTTTAAATCATTTAAATATCTTTATATTTTTCATCTAATATCTTTTTGTATATAAGAATTGATTCTCGTATTGTTATTATAATTTATAATGACATCTTTCCAAATTATATGATTAGAAATTTTATTAACATTTTTTTCTTTTTGGAAAGGATTATCATTTCTTAATTTTGTTATAATATTCTATCCTTTTTTCTGAATTACTTTATCAAATAGTTATCTCACATAATATTTGCAAATTGATATTAAAACATTAGACATTGTTAATTAAAACATTGTAGTTTATACGTTAAAAGTACGAGATGCATCATACCGACAAAATTTTCCTTTGAGATGTATTGGACCACCCGGTAATACGGCATGAAATAGAAGGAAAAGCACGACTTTGACGACGAACTTACCCCCACTATCTCGCCCCTCTAAAAAAAAAGGTTTTCTTCCGGGTGCAAGTCCCGTATAGTACTATAGAAAGGGCATAAATAATCTGCCCTCTCAGTTTACTCGTTTCTCTTCCACGCTAAGTAGTACGAGTCTAAATATTACGAGGCACGATTTCTTACGGTCGACCTGTTCACGCTGAGTTTTCGAGTCGCCGATGGAAAATGTTTGCCCGTGCGCAATTTTTCACGGTATTCATCCAGAAAAATTCTCTTTTTGACACCGACTACTTTCGGTATCGTCATCGGAATGCGTCCATTCGATTTCCACGTTAGTTTCGCTCTCGCACAGATACATCTTTCAATGTATCATACATGACAAGACAATAAAACGTGCTTTTGTTCCATTTTTTTTCTTTTTTTTTTTTTTTTTTTTTATTTCGTTAACTAATTTTAAATGTAACTCTAGAGATTTATAATTATCTAGTAGAGTAACTTTTGTTATAAGAAAAATGATACAGCAAATAATCATACGCTCTACGATATTATAAATATACTTAGTATATATAGATATATGTGATGCAGCTTTGTTATATGAGTTCTGAAATTATCTCAAAAAAAAAAAAACCATAGCTAAGAATCAGTACATTTCGGTACGATTTAGGATATGATAAATAAATAAATAATAGATCGTTTTTAAATGATCGTTTAAGCCACCTCAAATAAAAACTTGCTTACTTGCTCGTTAAAAACTTCTTATATCTTATCTTTGTATCTTTTTCCTCTAGGGTATATCTGATAAAGGACTAGGACTCATCTGATAAAATAGAAAAGGTAATAATACTTCGTTCGAGCATTGAAATAAATTTTAAATGTTTAACTCCATGTTACAGGTATCATTCAAAAGTCAAACGAATATTTTTAGTGAACTTAGAAAGTACCTACTAGTGTCGTAAATAATAATTTTCAAAGATTTTTCATCGATCTTATCTTTCCGTTTAACAATGAAAGGAAAACTTATTTTTCTCTTCTTAAACTGGAAAACTCCGTCAACTAAAGGTCGCACAAAATTTACGGTAGTTCTGTAAAAGAACGGTTTGCGGCATTCAGTTTGGCCACTGACCACTACTATAGGTTTTACCTTACAATTTAGAATTTTCAGCTGATCGATATTGTTTAGTGTCCTTGACCCTAATAATGGTACAGCATAATTACTGTAAAATGCTTGTAAAAAAAAAACGTCATATTTCTTCTCTTTCTGTTCAAATCCTATGGAATTTTGACTTATACAAATTTATGAATGTTGGAAAATAAATTATTAAATAAAAAAGTTGGTAAAATAAATGAAATAATCGAAAATCATACCAATAATATTATTATTAGATTTCAACTATGTATGATACATACTTTTTATTTATTTTTCTCTCTCTTTCTCTTAAATATAATTAATTATATTTCTTTGAAATGTCTCTTTTTGAAAAATACATATTTGAAAATATTTTTAAATTGTTCAAAATTATTTTGCTATATGATACAACACATTATGCTAAAGAAAAAGGTCGAAGTTTATGAACGTAACTGTCTGACCCACAATATAGCTACCGACCATCCTTTCATTACCTTTTAAGGCCCTTAGGAGACCTGTGCACTTTACCAATGCAATTCAAGCCAGTGTTAGTAAGAAAAGACGCCCCGTTGTTTGAGGTCGTAAATTTTTCAAATCGTAATGGACAGTAGAACCTTTGTAAATGTTCGCCAATACATAGTGGTTTAAGATGTCCCTTAAACCGAACATAATAGACCTGAAGTTTTAAAATTACTTTATCAAAGATTTTATTTGACCAAAGATTTTTTTGACGTTTGCATCTTTTAAAATAAATTGCGGTCGTTTCAATAATTTTCAAGTGCAAACTAACAGGTGTCCGTGAAAATTCGGCAAGTATTCAATATATCACATACTTGAAAAAGATAGAAATTTTCTCCTAGAATAATCTGATGAAGCACGTTTTGATTATATAGTAAAATACTAGAACTTTTTGAATATAAGTAATAATTGAGAACATAAGTGAAACATTCTCTATAGATACTACTTGGTAGATACTACTCGTTCGGATTACCGTAAATCATCGGTCGATTACTGAAAGGTTGTTAATTGAAAAAAAAAAGGAGATAAGGAAGGGAAAAAGAAAACAAAGAAAAAAATGTCAACGGGTCTTTGGTAGTAGCCAAGAAAAAGCAAGTTCAATCGGCCTTGGCAAGGACTCGACAAGCTTGCGTTCTCCTATTAAGAAGCAGCTGAGCGTATTCGATGTATGTAGGATCACATGTATATATATATATATATATATATATATATATATACATATACATATATATATATGTATATTTACTTTGTGTTACATTCGTCGAAGCGTAGAGTGAAAACGCCGATGTTAGACACTCAACCAATCATCAAGCTACCCTACCGGCATGTTCCTCGTCTCGAAGTGTTACGCACACGTGCTCGCGTACGTGCGAGCGCACAGGTGGGCCCCTCTTAGCTAATCCCCACTACTTTTCATCCTATTATCAAGGGAATAGTGGGAGCATAGAATGGCCAAAAAGTGGGGGTAATTCGCTTACACATCGACGTTCGGCCGAACGCGGATGTTGCCACGAACTTACGAGGAAATTTACTCGCGTTGCCGTTACACGGTTCTACCTTGTTAGAACTGTGGCGTGGTTCTCGGCAACAACGACGAGAACGACGACGACGACAAAGATGACGAGGACGAGGACGACGAAAACGATGCGTTACATAAATATGCGCGTGACACAAGACTACATTTTTTAACAATTTCTTTTGTAATTATTTATAATCGTTGGCGTTTCACTATCTCACGAGAGTGAATTTCGTGGATTTGTTTTTTCTAACGTTGTAGAATAATCTCATACAAATAAGTTGTATAACTATGCAAGATTACGAATATAATGTGGGATGAAGTTGATTTTAATCATCTTGAATACATTTTACTTATAAACGTGCAATTTTAAAGATTCTTTTAAATTGTTTCTTTATTTCTGATAGATAATGTCATAGGTAATATAAATCATCGCTTATCGATAAATAGATTAGTACTTATTGTCCAAATAGATATATTACGATTTATAAGTAAGAAGAATATTTAAATAACCAACAGATATCATTTTAAGTGACTTGTGTAATACCGAAATAACTAATCCTTTGCCTTATTGTTTCAATCATGTCCTATACATTTACGTATCTTTGACTCAAAGAAATATTTGAATAGCTAATCCTAAAATAGTTAGGTAGATATTTCTAATTTGTAATTTTACCAAAGAATAACCAGATGTGCATCGTAGTTATGTACTTCCATACCCATACAATATACATACCTACGTAAGATACTTAATAGAAACGAGCTATTAACTTCACATTTTATTTTATCTTTGCCGGCTACGTTATGTAATCTACGTCATTACGTGAATTAGTAAGTTACTCTTACAATTAAAAACTTTCGTGCTTATACTTATACGAAACGATGACCCATTGCATAGAGAATAGCATTTGTGTGCAAATACTTTTACATAACGGTCATTAATGACCATGCTGTATTCGAGTGCTAATTGAACGACGTTACATCTTTAACGTTCTCGCCGATGTAATTTTAATTCCTCGAACGGTTAGAGTACCAATATAGATACCCATGGATACACACGGATCTTCGTTCGTCGCGTTGAGGAAGTCACGCGGCAGTCGAGAGTCCGAGACCCCAAAAAAATGAGGACATTCTGAAAAGTGTGTGACGGCGGGGGGTTGAGAGGGAAGAGGGGTAGGACGGCCTCCAAATATCGTCGGTGGTTCCGGATTTCGGTAGGCAGCAAAACGGCCAAAGAAAGGAGTAAAAAAAAAGAAGGAAAGAAAGAAAAAAAGAAAAAGAGGAGAAGGGCCGAAGAACGGAGCACTTTCGAGCGTACTCGGGCCATCTCAATTTCGTAAAATGTAACTAGGTAAAGGTTCGTTAGGTTATTAGCCCTGGGCCAATAGAAAAAGTAGCCCACTTGTTTCTTGATGGATTTGAGAGAAACCATGATGGCCTACTAATTTGGATTTTAAAGAAAAATGACTAAATTTAGAACAAATCTGATCTCTATTTTTCTTGTAAAACTTCAACGATGACCTCTATAATTCGACATCATCGAGATAGATAGATAGATATCAAGTTGAAACTAGATATTACACATACCGATAATCATCATCGATTAAAATACGCATAGATGGAGAATCGACAGTCGCTATGCTCTAACGAGCGATTAACGCGGCCAAGTTTTTACTCTTTGCAGACCGACGAAGCAATTAGAGCAAGAAAGGACTTCGTCGTCGCTCGTGGGATGAAATCCTTTCAAGACAGTTTAACATAGGAAACCAAGAGTGGGTCGTAGCACATCGTCCGACGATAACGTCGACGGCGCCGAAGACGGTGACGGCGACAACGATTCGTTCGCGGACTTAAGATTGCTTTCTTTTTCTCGGTCTCGGTTCTTACGCTCGTTTTCTTAGTTTCGTCTTGGATTCTCGCTTAAAAATAAAAAGTCCACGAGTTTTCTCTCTCTCTCTCTCTCTCTCTTTCTTTCTCTCTTTGTCTTCTTCTTCCTCTCTCTCTCTCTCTCTCTCTCTCTCTCTCTCTCTCTCTCTCTCTCTCTCTCTCTCTCTTTCTTTCACCTCCCTCTCGCATTCATTCTCTCGCTCCCACTCTTCTTTTTCTTTCGCTTCCTTCTAATCGAGCAGCAGGAACGCCGTCACTCTTCTAGTTTTGTCCTGTTTACCAAGTAGGCCAATCGAGATGGAGAGTAAACGCGGATCGGGGCTGCGCAGTTATGGGGAGACGTTTTATTTTTACCCGATACATGTGTATGAGCATAGAGTGAGCGTGTATTCACGTACATACATTCGCACGTGTATACTTCGTACCTACTCGTGAACAAGCTTGTGGTCGACTACCAACAGACTTTGCTTCGCCGTTCATATACCTACGTCACGTATATACAAATGATAACACGCTAACGCGAAACGGAGCATAAAACTGAATACATTGTTGTATTCTCGTGTCGTTTCTATTACGGACTATTACACCTGCCGAGTGCAAAAATTAATTTTCCTTGAAAAATCAATCTTCAAAAGTTTGATCAAGTAAATAGTATAAAACACGTATTAATTGTGATAAATATATACCTGTGAAAATTAATATTTTGTAGATTATTATGTTTCCTTTATATCAAACCTATCAAGTACAAAAAATTGAATTTCCTTTATATATTAACTCTCGAAATTAGAATTAATTAGAATCGTCGTGAGAAATTCATATTTTTATAGATCGCTCTCGTTGAAATCTCCATACAATCTTTATCGGAGACTTTAACGCCGGAGACTTCAACGCCTGCACAAGCAAGACTCTTACAATGAATACATATTGTCATAGTGAAATAAAATAAGATCATAGAAAAATTGATTTCATAAGTAAATAGCGAATATCTATTATCATTCGTTCTTTTCGCAGCACAGTTACTTTTACATGAAAAATGGTTTGGAGCTACGATCGAGTAACTTAATAACATAAAAATCATTTCCGCGTAACCGAGGCGTTCGAAAGTAATCGGACCGCTGTAAGCTGTGAGCCAATTTCTTCCTCATAGAAATTGTCCTTAATAACTTGGAATTATTTCCACGGTGGTTTTAATATGCAATTTAGAACGACTATTAATGACCTTGAGGCTTGAACCCATGAAACCCATGGAAATGAAATAAAAACATTGATCCGCCTTCGAGTAATTATCGTTAAGTAGGTAATAATAAGTAGGTAGATGGATAAGGATAAATAGAATATATCTATATGTAGCAAATATTTTTGTTTTTTAATACCTGTTCTATTATCATGTCAATTTATTTCCTTACGTCATTTGAAATAGGTATAATAGACGAATCGTAATATACAAATAAATGAAATAAAGAAAAATAAATGAAAATTTCTTTCGAGAGAAAAGCTACATGTTTCCCCCAATGAGATACGTGAACCGTTAGTTCGAAGAAGTTGGAATCAGATCGCAGGGTTCTCACGAATACTGGGACTATCCTTCGTGATCAATCGCGCATACGAGAAGATAGACGAGCTTCTCCTACAGGGAATGACGGTACGGATGCGAAGAGTTGAGACAACGACGATGACGATGATGAAGACGAGCAGCTATACAACACATAGGTGCATATATAGTAGCATAGTATAACATAGGTAAGTATGTTTGTGGGTTAGTGGCACACAAGAGCTGCCGGCCACCGTCGCCGCCGCCATTGCCCATCACAGTCCCGCAACTGCTTGGTAGTACCACCACAATGACTCGTTAACATCGACTGGTAAAATTGTATATACCCACCTATATCTCTCCTACTACCTACCTACCTAACTACCTACCTACCTACCTACCTACCTACCTACCTATCTAGCTACCTCCTCTCCTGAGTCATACGGAACGTAAAGTGCCATTGTTCTTGAACTTGTACGCCATCGTACGCGATCTAACACACGCGATACGAGGACCCCACGTTGCCACTCGAACCGAGTTTCTCCATGGTATTATATCTTCTTGTTTTCTTTTAATGTCTTCTTAGCATACTATTAGACACGTATCCTCGATTTACAATAGATCCATTATCGATTTATAAGATTAACATACATTTGAAAAAGGACGAAAAAAAGAAACGTTAACAGATGTCACGATGCATAGTAAATATATAAATGTCACGAATGAATATGTATATATATTTAGGTATATATATATATATATATATATAAGGTAGGTATATACTTATATATTTACTATAGTATATTCTTGGGAAGTTAGATCCTATTCTTGATAAATTACAATGGCTAGAGGATTGTGATAAAGAAAAGGCCTCTTTTTCCTTCTATAGGTGAGTTTTGTCGTCGTTTTACATAACACAGTCGATGTAGCTTATCCAGATTGCGCCACTTCGCGTGAACGTGGAAATCGAAGAGTTACTTATTATATTTATCACCACACAGGTAATTCTTCAAACAATATATATATATATATATATATATATATATATAT